>NW_010525373.1:0-408 GCF_000687285.1 Phaethon lepturus | reverse complement strand
CTACACTACGAGCACTATAGTTTTTCCTTTGTTTTCACTGCAAAGTTACTGAGAAAAGCTCACAGAACTCTCTCTCCCCCAGGTACAGAATTTGAAAACCAATGTACACAAACAGAAGACAAAATGATTACACAAGAGGGGAATGACATCAGTGTTTACTACCCAGGCAGGAAAAGGAATGATCAGTGCTCCGCTGGGTGGGTAGGGAGAACAGCCTCCAATAGCGAGCAAGAAAAACATCAGTGTGATTCCCCAAGTCCTAGAAGTCTGCGAGCATCTATTTTGTGTAAATTCAAGGAGCCAAAGCCCCAGTTCCGCAGCATGTCGACGCCATCCGACCCCTCGGCCGGGTTTTAGGCAGGAGGACAGAGTAAACAGAGGATCTGGCTACACAGAGGCGCCCGGGCC
>NW_010525372.1:3787-4092 GCF_000687285.1 Phaethon lepturus | reverse complement strand
TCCAACCTTAGTGATCCTGTGATTCTGTGATGTGTATTTGGTGCATAATAATTCCTATGCCATGTGTCCTGGTTTCAGCCAGGGTAGAGTTAATTTTCTTCACAGAAGTTAGCGTGAGTCTATGTTTTGGATTTGGGATGAGAAAATGTTGATAAGGTGCTGATGTTTTGAGTTGTTGCTAAGTAGTCAAGGACAGTCCAGCTTCTCTTGCTGGCCTGCAGCGAGCAGGCTGGGGGTGCACGGGGAGCTGGGAGGGGACACAGCCGGGACAGCTGACCCAGGCTGGCCAAAGAGATATTCCATAC
>NW_010525372.1:0-3721 GCF_000687285.1 Phaethon lepturus | reverse complement strand
CACCTGCCTTACCAAGAAACCATTACGAGTGATGGAGCCCTGCTTCCCTGGAGATGGTTAAACACCTATCTGCCCACGGGGAGTAGTGAATGAATTCCTTGTTCTGCTTTGGTTGCGTGCGCAGCTTTTGCTTTACCTATTAAACTGTCTTTATCTCAGACTGTTGAGTTTCCTCACTTTTACTCTTCTGATTCTCTCCCCCACCCCACCGTGGGGGAATGAGCGAGCGGCTGCATGGTGTGTAGTTGCCGGCTGGTGCTAAACCACAACACCATGATAAATCACACAGATAAAAAGTAGAACTGGTAATGATAAATGCATACACAGGACCATGAAGTGTCTTCTTAAGCTTCCTTGTGAATGAGATTGCATAATATTTCCTTTAGCTGCATCAGCTCATAAAAAGAAACAATTAAATTGTAATATCTATAATTCCAATTCCCTTAGTAACAGTATGAAAAGTTATTTGTAGTACTTCAAATTTAGTGAAGTTGTAAGAAATATACATTGACTTAGCATTAAATAATAGCTTTTGCATAAGCATGGAGTTTTCTGTTCTGCACCAGGTCAATGCTCCTGAACACTCAGTTTATGAACACAAAAGTGGCAAAAATTAGTTACTGGATTCAGATGCAGCTTTCTGTATGTCTGTATAGACATGCTCACAACAATTCACCTACTTCTTCTTACTACAGGAGGCAGAACTGGGAGAATCTCAGAATCCTTGGACGAGAAGGGTGCACTGGGCATGGTAGGACTAGGAGAAGCATTATGGAAGTTGTAGGATTTTAGAGCATCTTTTTGGTAACTCCTCCTGATGGTGAGATGTGTTTGACTAGATATCATGAAGACATAACATCAGAAAGAAGATAACTTAGGAGATATTTCAGTCTTATATTGATCTTTACTTTGACTTTCAGTAAGCCTAAATTACATTATTTTACCAAAAAAACACAAAACAAATCAAGCCGTTAACAGATACTGTAGCAACAAAATACAATCCAGGAGGATCTTCAGCTTTTAAAAACAGGTTGAGCATACAGACTTTTCTGTGAGGCTTGTCACAAAGACAGTATTTTTCTTCAAAAATAGCACTATATCATTGCCTTCATGATGGAAGCAAAAACTGAAGAACACAGAGCTCATGAGACAGACTGGTTCTTACTTCTCAAATAGGGCTATTAAAAAGTGAAGGTCATAGAATCATAGAATTTTTTATGTTGGAAAAGACCTTTAAGATCATCAAGTCCAGCCATTAATCCAGCACTGCCATGTCCACCACTCAGCCATGCCCCTAAGTGCCACATCTACACATCCTTTAAGTACTTCCAGACTTCCAGGCAGCCTGGTTCAATGTTCGACAACCCTTTCAATGAAGAAATTTTTCCTAATATCCAATCTAAACCTTCCCTGGTGCAACTTGAGGCCATTTCCTCTCGTCCTATCACTTGCAACTTGGGAGAAGACACTAAAACCCACCTTACTGCAGCATCCCTACAGGTAGTTGCAGAGACCGATGAGGTCTCCCCTCAGCCTCCTCTTCTCCAGACTAATCAACGCCAGCTCCCTCAGCTGCTCCTCATAAGACTTGTGCTCCAGGTCCTTCACCAGCTTTGTTGCTTTTCTTTACACAAGCTCTAGCAACTCAATGTCCTTCTTGTAGTGGGGGGCCCAAAACTGAACACAGGATTCAAGCTGCGGCCTCACCAGTGCCGAGTACAGGGGCACAATCACTTCCCTACTCCTGCTGGCCACACTACTTCTGATACAGGCCAGGATGCTGTTGGCCTTCGTGGCCACCTGGGCACACTGCTGGCTCAAATTCAGCTGGCTGTTGACCGATACCACTGGGTCCTTTTCCATCAGGCCAACCTGTAACATTGCATGGGGATGTTGCGACCCAAGTTCATGACCCGACACTTGTTGAATCTAATACAATTGGCCTCAGCCCATCGATCCAGCCTGTCCAGATAGCTCTGTAGAGCTTTTCTACCCTCAAGCAGAACACTCCAACTTATGCTAAATTACAGAACTGAAGAATGCAGGAAGTGATGTGTAAATGAAGAAAGCACCAGGTGTGTTGCACAGAGCTAATTAGGTCAGCTGTAAAAATTTAGGGGCATAAGGAATAGAGAGAAAAAAACACCACAAAACTGTAATCTGTGGAAGAAATACTGGTATCTTTGCATCACCATTAACCTGCTTGTTTCTCTATGTTGTCTCAATCATCATCCACAAAGCAAATTATGTCTCATATTTACAGTATTTTTAGTCTTTTCTTCTTCCTTTGGAAATACTAACATTGCAACACCTTCATAAAATAAGGACATATTAAACTTGCCATGCACTCGCACTGTACTTAAGATGATCATTTATTCCTTTGAAGTAAATTCCTAAATTATAACTTCAAAAATAATAGAATCATAGAATCTTTGGGTTGGAAGGGGCCATTAAAGATCATCTCGTTGTGCTAGGTTGACCATGGCTGGATACCAGCTGCCACTAAGCTGCTCTATCACTGCCCTCCAAAGCAGGACAGTGGGGGAGAAATTAGGATGGAAAAAGAAAAAATCAAACCCGTAGGTCAAGATAAAGGCAGTTTAATAAGCAGGAAATAAAGGACACATGTGGAAGCAAAAGAAAACAAAAGATTTACTCTCTAGTTACCATCAGCGTGTGATGTCCAGACACTTCCCAGGAAGCAGGGCTTCAATAGGTGTAACAGTTTCTCTGGAAGACAAACATCAGAAAAGTGAATGCCTCCCACTCCTCCTCCTCCTTTATCTTAGCTATTATAGCTAAGCTAACGCCATATGGTATGGAATATACCTTTGGCCAGTGTCAGTCAGCTGTCCTGGCTGTGTCCCCTCCCAAGACCTTGCCCATCCCTGGCCTACCAGTGGGGATGAAATGTTAGACAGATAGCTTGATGTTGTGCGACCACTGCTCAAGAGTAACCAAAACACCAGTGTGTCATCAGAACCGTTCTAGCTCCTAGTATAAAGCACAGACCTGTGAGGGCTGCTAGGGGAAAAATAACTCCATCTCAGCCAGATCCATACACTTGTCCAATCCCCCCTGCAGTGAGAATTGTTCACCTGGTATAGAGCACATTATGAAAACTGTGTCAAAAAATAAGCATATTTACCTTGTATGTAAAATTGTGAAATCAGTATGAAGTAGAACAAGACAGTGCAGTAGGTAAAACACAGAAACAGTAGAACCCCTTTTCTGATATGCTTTTTATAAGTCTAAATTTTCCTTGGTGAACTCCAGATTGCTTAGAAGGAACAAAAATCATAGAACCATAGAATAATAGAACAGTTTAAGTTAGAAGGGACCTTTTAAGGTCCTCTAATCCAGTGCCCCTGCAATGAGCAGGGACATCATCAAATATATCAGGTTGCTCAGAGACCCATCCAACTTGACCTGGAATGTTTCCAGGGATGGGGCATCTACCCCATCTTTGGGCATTCTGTGCCAGTGATTCACCACCCTCATCATAAAAAATTTCAGCTTTACTCCTAGTCTAAATCTACCCTCTTTTAAGTTTAAAACTGATCCATCTGGTCCTATCGCAAGAGGCCCTGCTAAAAAGTTTGTCCCCATCTTTCTTATAAGCCCCTTTTAAGTACTGGAAGGCTGCATAAAGGTCTCCCCAGCGCCTTCTCTTCTCCAGGATGAACAGCCCACAAATATGTTAACAACAAGAAGAGAGGCA
>NW_010525371.1:110624-121204 GCF_000687285.1 Phaethon lepturus | reverse complement strand
CGCGCAGAGGAGGCAGCGCGGCTGAGCGCCGCCGGCCAGGCGCAGTCGGTTGGCAAACGCCGCGCAGGCCTGCTGCAAGCACAAGCCCGTGCCCGTTTGTCCTTGATGTAATACCCCTATCAGATGTCGTAAATTCTGCCAGGAAGGTCTCACGGCCTAAATAAGAGATAGGTGCTCAAGCTTTTGGAGAGCCTGGGGAACGGCACGATTAGGAATTTTTATTTCTTTTGCTCTTACTGGTTCATTTCCTAAACGTGGTGCAAGAGATTAATCTTAAGGAAAGATTTTAGATGGGAAGCGGCAGTGTCTGACCTGACAGAGCGCAGAGGATAGCCTGTCTGAGTAACGTAACAGGGAAGACAGTGGGACATGGAGTTGTAACTGAGTGACCTAATTGCATCTAGTTTCTGTTGCTGGTGGAGCATAGAGACGGTACAATGGAAATCTAGATTGAAGATGTAGAAATAGTAGGTGTCATAGTGTTTAAAAGTTCCTTCCTAAAAGGAGGATTAATCTGTAAAAGTGTTTTGGAAATATTGTAAGTGTTTTTTTGAACATCTCAATTGTCTCTGAATTATTTTTTGGTTTGTTTGCTTTGGTCTCTCTATAAGCAGTTATCGCTCATGCATTTATCTTCAAGCTGACGTTTAGACAGCTGTTTCTCAAGACTTTTTAACAATCTAGAGTAAGGTGAAGCAGAACAGAAACTCTTCCAATGGTGCTTCCTTGTGGGTCATTTTATTTTCCTCCTGAAGAAGTTTCTTTGCTTTAAAAGCTAGGCATACTCTGAATGTGGGCATCGGTTGATGCATCCGTATTACGTTTTAATTCAGATCAGAAGTGTCATACTGAAGCAGACCTTTCAGTCATTCCCCCTCACTATGTTTTCATTAACATCCTGGACTGGTTTATTAAAAAAAAAAAAAAAAAAAAAAAAAGAACAGAACCAGATTTCTTTTGGATAGAACTGAAGAACAATATACTGCTTGCTAACATTTGTCCTTCAGTGGGTGCGCATTTTCCAGATTCCTTACAGTGCTCCCTTGCTGATCGTGTAGGACTCTTTAGTCTTGTTTATTAATATTAATTAATTCAGTTTTACCTTCTCTGACTCTCACAGGAGCAACAGTTGATTGTTCCTTAACAGTTGCCATTTGACAAGAGAGACTTGCTGCGACTTATATGGTTATGTTTCTTTTAAAAATTTCTGCTTTATTCTATAAATTCAACGCAATTCATCATTAACTGGATTGAAGTAGCATTCTTCTAAAAATTATAATTATTTGTATACTGACAGACAGATGTTTCCCTGAGCTTCTAATGACAAATTTATGGTAGGCTCTGTGCTAAGGTGTTTGCCTTCTGAGATAGGCATAAGGTAAAATTACAGGGTGTACAGTAAACATGCAGCTGGAAATGGAGAGTTTCACATTGTTTTCAAAATTGTTACCTAACTTGGAATTTGAGGAGGAGACCTGAATGAAGAAAGGAGGTCAGTGTAGAAGTGATAATCAGAAGAGATGGAGTTTTGCCACTGCTTTCAGTAGAATTAGGAATTCACTGAGGAAGTGCTGAAGGAGGATGAAGAAAGCTTCTCTAAGAAGCTGTAGATAAAATGCTTTGGGAACTCAGAAGCTATTGTGATAATAAATTGCTTGTGATTTGCCTCCTAAAGATGCCAGAGCACAAGCTGACCCAATGAAAAAGTGAACATGATCGTGTTAGCCTTCAGAATATCGATGAGTTGAGACTATTTTCCCATGGGATTTATAGAATATTTTCCTGAAGAAAACTGATGGTTATCTTTTTTTTTTATTTATGCAAAAGTTCTTGCTGACACTATAATGCCTGGTTTAGAGTATAAAGATAGTTCTTAATCAGATTTTTACCCTTCATGGATGAGGTAATGTGTGCTTTTCCTGGTATTTGTGTTTTTGGTTTATTCAGGTTCTTTGCAAACGTATTTGTGCTCCAGACAGATTTTATTACAACTAATAGGAAAAAAAAAAGTATTTATTTTAATCTTGTCCCATATGGAAAAGATGTTTTAGGATCAGTGCTAACAATGAGCGATATTATACAAACCACTGGAATAAAATTCATTTCAAAGTGATGTGAGCAACACATGAGCTATTCTGAATCACCACGGCTATGTTATTAACTCACCTGCCAGCGGTAGTTCCAGAAGGAATAAACACATTTTGACAGTAAATAATACTTTCCCTTTATTCTTTTTTGTTCTTTAACCAAGCTTTGTTCCCTTCCTCAAACTACCCACATGGTTCATGTATAGGTTATTTTTCTTATTTTTTTTCTAGAAATAATATTTTCTTCTGCAAGTGCTGACATATGTTTTTCTTATCAGGAGATAAGAAAACCCTCCCTTCCTTATGATCTCCTGACATGTTTGCTGTTGTTCCTGTTGGTAAATAGATTTGCTGTTATTGAGAATGTATGCTGAGGGGGTGGGTCAGAGAAACCAGAGATAAATGTGAAGGGTTCGAGATTTTAAGAGCTCTTTCTTCTCTCCTCGCAGTGTTCCCTTACCCTTGCGAAAGACAATGGGTGGGTCTAAATACCAGAATGCTTGGGGTTATTTTTACATGTTGTCTGTGCTGTTCACAGCATGCTATGCCATTTTGGAGGATCTCGAGCCACTCTGACCTTATGGCCCTTCACCATGCCTTGGAACTGGAGTACTTGTAGCAGCTCAGCAGCACTTTGAAACCCCAGAACCTCCTTCTGCCCGTGGACGGGATGCCTGTGTCTTGTGTCAGCATTGGACTACAGAACTTTGTGATTTCAACATGTTGACGTACAGCTGCAATTGGTCTTAACCCTTGCCCTTTCAGTAAACAGAGGAGCATGTCTTTTTCTTCAGAACAGCTGTTGACTCTGGTACTGCGAGTCCAACGAAAATAAGCCATGCGAATGTTTGAACAACTCATCTTTGTCATATTTGCTACCAAAAAAAAAAAAAAAAAGAGAAGGAAAAAAAAAACAGGAAATAAAAGGTTCATACCTGTGAAGAAAAAAAAGGACCTGCAAATGCTTTGTAGTTTTTAGACTCTTCAATGTGACACACACCGTTTCTTCAACACAGTAAACTTGATTGCACAATGAAGACTGAGATTTTTCAAAATACCAGTGGAGTAATTTTCTTGTAAAGAAGGTTTACTTTTTTGTTTCTCATACCCAGGGTACTCTGTACATCTTTACTTATTTATGAACAGACTATATTTTGACATCATATAACTGAGGATATGTATAATAGGATTAAAGGCTATTATAAGCCTTTGCCTTATGGTACAGCAACTACTTTTGATTTTAGCACATTACAGAGTAGTTTAAAATATGTCTAATTTAAACGAATAGGTACATCACTGAGACAATCATGTACAGGAAGAATTTTTTGTGTAAATTTGTAATAATGAATGATTCTTTTACATATTGTTAAGGTAAATGCTATTGAAAGATAGTAATGCCTTGTTGGTGAAGAATGAGGCCACGTGTGCACAAACTGTTGTGCAGTGCCTTATCAATGCGTTGGATATAAATATGTAGATAATGGATTTTTTTAGATAAATTTGTCAAGACCAAAAGCATGGATGTCAAGTGTCAATAGGAATTGGGTTTTGTTCTTCTCAGCTGTTTCTCTACCTTTTTCTTCTCTCACCTACCCTGATTATGAAAAGATAAATTTCTTTCCCCCCACAAAGGAAATATAGATAAAACACAACTGAAGAGGAGTCCTTTACTGACTTCTGTTTCCTCTTTTAAAGGTAACATATCAACCCTTCTTTAGACTATTGAAAAACTGATTTAGCAGATTCATTCCATAAAAAAATAGAGAACACAAATATATTTTAAGACATGACTTAAACTGGAATCTTGGTCCAAATAGTTCTTGCCTCATCCAAAAATGAAGGAAACTATCATCATCATTATATTTAGACATTAGAAATGGGAATATTTTGGAGAAATTGAACACAAATACTCATATATCTTTAAGTTTTTTAATCCTCTTCCACCAGGAGTCAGATTTTCCTAAGATATAACATCCATTGCCGGCAATGGAAATACTGTAATAGTTATTGCCAACGAGTTAAAATTTGCTTTTGTCTATACCCATTTACAAGACAAACCTAGACTATGTCTGTCTGTGACTCGTGAGTTTTCTAATCTTGAAGGCCATGAGCTACTTGGTCAAATCAACTGTTCAGTCTGACTTTTTGGCTTGAATTGTACCAATTCCCTTTACCCAATTTAAATCTCTTCATTAAAAAGAAGCCTCTGCTTTGTTGGTTCATTCTCCAGCTTTTCTTCTTGTTTTCTTTTGCTAAAAACACCAGCCTTGAAAAAGCTACCTGCAAAGCTACAAAGCACCAACGTAGCTACAAAACAACACCCTTCTCTATTGGAGGAATCATATTGCTGCTAGAATTCAATGTTTGTGGATTGCTTTATTACCAACAGAGAGGTTTTTATCCTACCAAGACTTGCACATGTGCTTTAATTTATCCAGTGTGAGTGCTGGAATTCACATAGTACTCACATGCATACATAAAGCACATTGTGGGTAGTTTTTAGAATTAGGACTATAATTAGCCTTTTTTTTCCTCAAGCAAAGTAGACAGTAATGGGGGGTTGGTTGTCTTTTTTTTTTTTTTTTTTTTTTTTTTTTGGTTCTTTTCAATTTTATTCACTCACGGACTGAAAAAAAACAAGCAGTGTATCTGGGCCTTGTACAAAAAGTGTGTTGTGTCCACAATTGTGTACAGAATTTTTCTTCATTAATTTTGTTTTAAATTAATAAAATTGATTTGTGAACGTATTAAACAATTGTCTTATATACAATTTTATGATTTTTCTGCCCTCTAGGTCGGGAACAAGGAGACAGCTCTCATCTCTTTGCTGTCCCAAGGCAGAAGTTGTTCATCTGCTTGTGCCCAGCTGAGATGTTAAATAGGATAAAAAATATTTGCATCTAGTTTGCAGAAGGCTCAGTTAGATGGGAAGCAGTTGTTTTTCTTATCAGCAGGAGGTAGAGAAGGTCAGTGCAGAATAGGGACTTGGTGCATGGTGTCCTAGAAATGTGTGCCTAAGTAACTCTTAGAAGTTAATGCCTGAACGTTAGGTACCGTGGTGCCTCTGAACGTCCTCCAAAGTAATCCACGTGCTGAATGGATGAGTCCATCATTCAGACATCTCAGAGCTACAGCAAATCTCCCATCCTCTGAGGATCTACAGGCCTGAACATCTCTGGGAATTCAGGACTGGTATTTTACCTTTTACAAGCACAGAGCAGGGCTACCCTTTAAATCAGGGGAAGAGTGGCAGTGACCAGCATTTTATAGCAGGTGCTTTATTGTAGACCCATGAAGTATTGGTCCAGGGTGTGGGTTTGATTCACTCTTCTATGGAGGGGAGGGGCATGCCCAAACCCACATCTCACTTTCCACAAGTTCATCCTAATTAATGACTTTTAGACTAATCTGCCCAAGAAACATCTTCCACTTCTGGTACTGGCGTGCTACCCTGCACAGAGATTAGTTGAGCCAGAGGCTGCAGAAAAGAAGTCATTGAGCGAACGAGTGAGTATGGCTGCACTGACAGGAAAAGCAGGGTCAGACAGGAGGAGAAACTATGTCCATCAACCATGTATGTTTTTTTCAGTGGCTGGTGAAGAGCCCTCTTTGCTTGTCTGCCCATGAGTGAGAGCCTTGAGAGCTGGCTAGAGAGCACTTGTGCTCGCTTTCTGGTCTAGTGAGACCTGGGTTTTGTTGCCTCATTGTGGTACACCTTCAAAGGGGGAGATGGACAGCGTTGCAAGCCAAAAAAGGCACGGCTTAGTCAAGTATGGGTTTGTGTCTTCTCAGAGAGAAAAGGGATTGAGTCGGCATAACTTGTTTTTGAACTAGTTGTCCTGTTATAGCAGTAGCGACCGAAAGGAGTGCATTGCACCCATTCCCTGCATGGCGTGGAATTAACTGATGTCTGCCACGTTTTCTGAGAAACTTGATCCTAATGATGTCTAAGGTGCTGGAAGTGCCTGGCAAGTCAGATCCTTAAGAGAATTAGGAGAAGAAATGTCTACTTTCCAGCTGTCTGATGGCCCTGGTAGTGAGCCAGGAACCAAGACTGGATGCAGGTAAAGGGGTGAAAAAACTAAATGCAAATAACTCTTAACTTTACAAACTGCAGTAACTGATAATTTTAGGTAAAGGAACAGGATGAGAATTTCATTGTAGAGTCTGGCCAAGTCTCACTTCAGGTAACTTGAATTCTTTTCGTATCTAGCCTTTAGCATCTCCCTCAGTCCTGTGGAAGAGGAAAATAACCTGAATCAAAGATTACGGGCAAAAGACAGCTGTGGTATTATCAACGTCCATGTGCCAAACACCTTTCCTTTCTTGTATCATCTACACCTTGGCCTTTCCTCCAACAAATGTTTTCTTGAGTTTTTGCTGCAGTGTAGCTTGTTCTTTGGCAGTGCTTATTGCAAGATCTCCAGTCCCACTATGTGTGAAGGACTCGGTTCCATTATGCTGTCAGGTGCCAGAAATTGTCTTCCCTTAGAAGTGGTTTATCCTCAGAAGGCACAAAGTGGAGTTTTCTCTGTTACCAAAAAATTGAACAAATTCTTCTGAATAGTAGAAATCTGGAAAAAGTATAGTGGCTGTAATTTCATGAGGTTTTGCAATTTGCTTCTGCAAAAGATAAACAAAGCCTCTGAAGTTTGATGTTTCTTGTGATTATTAGAATAGAGGTCTTTTGGAGACTGAAGCCCCCTTGCCAGCTGGCCATGCTTTAAAAAGCCACCTCTAAATCTATGTCCTCCCCTTGATGCCCTGAATGCAGTGGTCAGATGTGCTCCTGCAACTGCCCAGGAAAATGCACTGACTGTCCAGTTGAACTCATTTTGGAGGTTTTGGTGTTTAGGCTGGTGGATCATCACAATGTCTTAAAGACATCCTCTTTCATCATTGCTTCTAGTCTCAGATTAGTCTTAAACCAGGAACATGAAACTGCAAGTGTTGCTTAGCTCCAAGCATTTGCTTTCCAAATGCTGGCAGGTCTGTAGCTAAACATTATCTGACATTACTGATGGCTCTGTATGCAGCCTAAATATGCTGCGCTATGAATCAGCTCCTTTGATACATGAATACACATAGTCAGATTAAAAACTGTTGCCTCAGGTCCCTTCTTTATTTTAAACTTTTGTATCTTAAAATTATTATATGTACAGTACTATTGATGTTTTTGAGGCAAAAGAAGCCAGATGCAATATGTTATTCTTCTGCAGTCCATTAGAGCATTGAGTTTACAGTGGCAATCACTATTACAGCTTTACAAACTTTTGCTTATAATGTGACCATGAAATTGAGTTTTTTGTTTATATTTCCATCCTTTTCTTTTAAAGCTGGCAACCTAACAAATGGGGAAGCAGAACCAAGACCAACCAAGGAACTGCTTCTGTGTATTTGGCACCACCATGGAGGTTGGATGCTCAGAGTTAAATTATGTCTATATGTTTTCAGCGCAACACTAATGATGCAGAGAATTAGTCCAGTGAAGTAGGCACTTAAATCCCCTCTGAAGTCAGTGACTTTCTTTTCTGAGCCTCTCAATGCTCAGAAGATTAATTATTTTTAAGGAACTTCATATGAACACCCTACTTAAATCAAAATCTTGTAAGAAAGCAAGGATTCCTGTAGAGTGAAGGGCATCATGTTATGATGTAGGTAGCTCATAAGCCTGGGGTCTGCTTTTTGGAACATCAGTACTGCTTGAAGTTTCCACTTAGGTGCTCACTGATAACGATGTTCAGCTGTAGTAGTTTTAGTTCTAAGAATAAAACACAACAAAATCATTAGAGCTATGTAACTTTGAGGTAACGCCAAGAAAGTGAAATTAATATTAGTAATTATTGTTATTTATTTATCTTTCATGACTGGAAATCATGATCTTTCTTTGGAAAGCAAAGTGGTATCTTTGCCTCAAAAATGCTTGCAATGCAAGCCAATAAAATATTGTTAGAAATTCTCTTTTGCCTTTTCCTTCAAATTTCTGCTTCTGTCAGTGTTGTGATTCTTGAATTCTGCCCTGCAACTTGAGTAGAAGATGGGTGTCAAGTGACGTATTTCTTTGTGTCATATGCCAAGGGAGAGGCACAGTCATGCACCAGTCTTCCTCTGTTCTTTGTCAATGGCAAGGTTGCACAGCTGCCACATTTGTCATTCTCCTTTTAGCCAGGGACTGGATCTAACAAAACCAACCAGCCCTCTTGTGCAGGCAAAGGGCTGGAAGGAAAAGGGAAAATGCAGGGGAAAACAGTCAGCTCCCAGGTTGAAAAAAAAAAAAAAAGAGCTGTGAGGGTTGCAAGGCTCTGAAGAGGGACTTAGGGACTTTAGGTAACCTGGCAGGGTCACTGAGCAGAGCACCCAGCACTCCCAGACATCCTCCCAGCAGCTGCCCAGTGCTCTGCATAGGGATGTGATGGGGCAAGGGACTGGTGAGAGGTCCCACAGTCTCTTGGATACCCTATCCCACAGCTTCATGGTGTGGATGGCCAGCTTGACCACAGCAAGGATGACAAGAGTGTGCTGTAACTCAGTATAGGCATCAGACAAGGATGGTGTAAATCAAGAGGAGGCTGGTTGTGGTCCCTTTTCTGGCTCCTCCTGAACCTCTTGTGCCGTCCCCATTACCTCTGCACAGCTGGGACACAGCCTCTCTCCATGTGCCAGGAAGGCCACAGCAGAAGATGGAAATCTGTGGGGTATATGTCCTGGAATCCCTCCACAACCTATTAACTGTGTGACCCTCTCTGTAAGATATACAGACACACACACACACATATGTTGCCAAGCTCGGTTATGACAGCAGAATTAAAATGGTGTGTCACTGAGCCTGTTGCCTAGCTGACTTTAAAGTAAATGATTTGCAATAGAAAATGCCCCTTACTCTCATTCTCCAGCAGAGATATGAGAGATAAATAAACCTCTTACATTTGACTACTTAAATCATCCATCTTTATAACTGTTTGTCAGCATTTCATTTTGTGTGAGTGCAAATAAACCTTCACATTCTGATACACTGGGGAAAAATATATTTTTCATTTTGTACTAATATACTACATTGCCATTTCTGGTTTTTAAGTAGCTATTAGTTCCTGCTAATGGTGTTAGAATAACAGCAGAAGGAAAACAAAAAGGTTGGATTTATTCAAAGGAAAATACAACTCTGCCAGCTCTCATGGAAGCCACATGATGTTGCCAACTAACACCTTGTGGAAGCCAGCCCAAGGCACAAGTAAGTATGTTATTAGCGATCTGCCCTTTCCACTGCTTCACCGCCACTGGCAATTTTTTTGCTCTGAAGAGGCATTTGTGTCTTGGGTTTTGTTTCTCACCTGCTCCTTGAAATATTTTGTGTGGACTGCTGTCTACTTCTCCCTGAAGGGCTGGCCTTTGACACTGTGCTATTTTCAGTCTTATGTATAGATGCAGCATTCTTTTCCAAAGTGGGAATTGAAGCATTTGCAAAGGAAGCCCAAGTCTGCTTCATTTTCTTCATTGCCAACTCATGTCAGATTTGACATGGAAGTGGGGTGAGATCTAGAGATTGCATTAAACTGAGTAGCTGGGACTGCCGAGACGGGAGGTACAATACAGCGGAGGTGGAGAGTGGTTCGAAAGAGAAAGACAAAACGTAATTTCATTTAAAAAATGTGGGATAGTAAATCTGGGAGAAAATAATCCACAGCAAGGACTGCGGAATAATGATGAGTTGTCCAGCATGGAGGGAATTAGCTTTACATTTAGGAAAACAAATTTCATTTCTTGGTTCTGCCACAGAATGACCCAGGCATGTTGTTAGGGCTCAGGCCCACAAAGGGCTCAGGCTCAGCAAAGCTGAGTGTCCCTGTGGCTGGCCACCAATGGGGCACCCAGAGCTTCAGCTGGTCATGCGTGCTCTCCGTGGAGAGAGCTGGGAGCCTCGGTGAGGCGCTGCTGAAGCCAGCTACCACGGCCAGAGTTGTGCACGGAATCCCACCTTCACCGGGAGCCTGGGCACCGCGCCTGCCCCCCGGACTGGTGGCTGGGAGCCCTCTCTCGTGCAGGAGCAGAGGCTGCCTGTGCTGTGGCACGTAGCGGGAGCTGCCCCATGTCCTACGCGGCTCCTGCCGCTCACCCTCTCTGCAGAAGCTGAGTGATGAACGATCACGCACAGAGCATACAGGTGACTTTAACCCAAGTCCGCTTTCAACCCTACCCAGATCTAGGTGCTGTACTCCGGGGGGGCTGCCTGCGGTTAATATTCCTGGAGAGCGAGAGGATTTTTGTGAGACTGGAAGGAGACAGGAGAGAGGGAGCGAGCAAGCATGCAGGCTCTCAGAGAAGCACAAGAGGATGGTGTTGCAGAGCAAGAATGTTTTGTCTCTGAATAGCTGCTTAATGCAAAAAACCCAGAAGGTCCTGGGAGGTGGCACTGAGCTTGGGGCTCCTGCCTCTGAGGCGTGGGCTCACACCACCGAATTGCAGTCATGCCCTTTGCTCTCCTCAGCAAAATCCATT
>NW_010525371.1:107255-110593 GCF_000687285.1 Phaethon lepturus | reverse complement strand
AGATGCAGCGGGAAGAAACGACGATACTGGTTTTCCTTCCTCTCCAGAGTAAACAAAGTACAAAGGTACAAAGATGAACAACTGAATAGAAACAAAATCATGACATTCCCTTTTACCTCAATAAACACTAATTCCCAAAGGGATTATTAACTTTGCATTAAATTAATGTCCCAGCTCCTAAATCTATCTGTGCAGTCATTATTTATATGTGACTCACTAAACATTCAGTAGAGCATCTCTGTCATAGATATCAGAGGTCTACTTACATGCCATTTGGTACTTGTCATTAACTTGGGGTCACAGGAGGTTAGGCCAGTAATATCTCCACTACATGGCAGGTAAATCCTCTAGGACTGCTCCTGCTAACTTTTTATAAAATGAGAGTGAGTTTGAAATGCAATTTAAAAGGCCCAGATTTATGCCCAGTAACAGCCTTCCTGGAGCTTTTTTGTTTTAAGACAAAGTATTTGAAAAGGAATTGAAAACAAACCTCTAAACTATATACTTAGTTCTCTAGAAGACAAGGAAAGCTCAGCAAAATAAAATGAAAACAGAACTAATCAAGGCTGCAATATCCCTTTTAAATGGCAATTGCGTGGAAAAAAATCTCTTGTGAATGTTAGCAGTCCTTTTTTGTGCTCCTACAATCCAGATGAAATTCATTCTTCTATAATTGTTTGGCCCAGCATTTCTCAAATACTTGCTCCTTTGCCACCTGATTCCTCTCCCCATTGATTCAGGTGCTGTGTGAACCAGCAGGTTTCAGGATTTTGCTGAGGGTCTTTGGGCATTTCCCCGCAGAAGACCCAAACCAGGAGATGGGTGGCAGAGCAGGTAACAGAGCCAACATGAAGGTGCTCTTTATCTGCTCTTGCTTAACAGAGGAAAGAGGCTAATATATTTTCGTGTTAAATGACAGCTGAGAATTTCAGTTTCTGAACTACTTTTTGTAATTTTCTTTCTCACAGATGAGCACAATTGGAATTCATTTATGGTGTCTATAAATTTATTTCCACTGAAGTCAAAGACTAAATTTCCATCAAAATCTGAACATAAACTATTACAAATCCCAGGCATTGGGACAACCATTGGTTTCTATAAAAATTATGGGCATCTGTGCAGATCTGTAACTGTAGCAGACCCTGAAATCTTATTGGCATTTTTGCTTAATATTTGCTCTTTTTTTTCCACTAGGAATAGAAATGAGACAAACCTGATGATTATTATGCCAACCTTGAGCCAGAGCTGCTTCTGAAGACTTTCATTTGGTTCTTGAACCTTGTTTTGTTTGGGAATGTGTTCCTGCTGAGCAGTCCAAGTCCTGAGCTGGGCTGCTGGGTGATGAGAAAAGATAATGACCTCATGCTTCTTTTTTTTTTTAATCACCTTTTCTCCCACATTTGTCTGTGAAGACCTGATCTTCTATGGTCCTGTTCTTGCCATTTCAAATTCTTTCTACTGGGTGCAATGTCCCATATTTAACGATACCCCAATGTTTTAAACATTGATGTCTGAGACAGAAGGTATTTAATACTTCCATAATAGTATATAATACATTTCCTTCTGTTCTGAGATGGAGAATACTGTACCTGAAATGTGCAGAAAAAGTTACAGTTCAGATACTAATATTTTCCACAGGCTTCTAATTACTCTTTCATCTGTACCAAATATAGACTGATGTTCAAACCTTGTGTAGGTCTCTGGCAGGACTTAGAACGGTTATGTTGTCTCTGGTCAGGTTTCTAAAACCATTCTAGTAATTTTGAAAACATGCTGGCAAAAGGAGTCTGTTCCACAAGACACCGGTTTAATTCTTAGACAGTGTCTTTCTGCTGAATATTTGTGGTATCCTTCTAAAGTGTGGAAATACATGGGATTTCTGAACCCTCAGTTTCCTGGTGGGAACAGTTCTGGACAGATGGTTTTACTGTCCAGATGACAAACTAATTGCCAAAATAAAAATCTTATTTGAAATGATGACCTAATTGTTATGTACAGGAAGAATAGACAATTGCAAATGCTTCATTGTGTAACATAAACCTAAAGATGAGCTATGAATGCTGCTTTCAAATCAGTCTGTTAATTAGACTTTATTAGACTTGTAGGTGAGATTCAGGGGTTTGTGTTCATTCAGAGGCATAAAGCATAGGGAGATTTTGGCTCTCATAGAAGGAAAAAAATAATTTAATCCACTCCTTTCTAACTAGAAATGAAAAGTAGACCCCCTCCAATCATACTTTGAATCAAAAATGAGGGACAGCTGCAGACTGAAGTTACATCAAATTATTTCCACAATTCTGTAGAGAGATTGAGGTTTGGATTTTGGCCCTTTGATTTACTAATCCACCTAAACAACCAAATGACATTGCTTTTAATGTGCAAGAGGGTAACCAGTGAGAAAAGCTAAGATGCAGTATGTTTGTGGCTGAATGGGTTGGGTTCATGCGTACCTGTGTGTAACAAGTACGCCCTAGACCTCTAACCCTTATGTTTCCATACCCAGTCACTCCGATTTCACTTCCAGCATCGGTTGCACATGTAGTATCAGTGTGGGTATGAGGAGCTCCCAAATAGACCCAGAGCCACCACCTGTCTTTCCCACCCATCTTCAGATAGACTCCGTTGTGAGCCTACATTTATGCAGAAATCGGTATTTTAGTCACTAATCGTTTTCTTCTTCTGTTATGTCAGTTGTGTGACATGACGAGTCAGGAAGCAGAGGCGCAGCATATGGGTCCATGCTCACCTTACTCACTAACAGCCTGTGGTGGGTTGACCTTGGCTGGACACCAGGTGCCCACCAAAGCCGCTCTGTCACTGCCCTCCTCAGCTGGGCAGGGGAGAGAAAAACATAACGAAAAGCTGGTGGTTTGAGATAAGGGCAGGGAGAGATCAGTCAGCAATTACTATCACGGGCAAAACAGACTTGTCTTGGGAAAAATAATTTCATTTATTCCCAATCAAAATCAGAGTAGGATAATGAGAAATAAAAACTAAATCTTAAAACACATTCACCCCACCCCTCCCTCCTTCCCAGGCTCAGCTTCACTCCTGAATTCTCTCCCTCCTCCCACCAAGCGGCACAGCGGGACGGGGAATAGGGGTTGTGGTCAGTTCATCACACGCTGTCTCTGCTGCTCCTTCCTCCTCAGGGGGAGGCTCCTCAAACCCTTCCCTTGCTCCAGCCTCCTTCCCATGGCAGTCAATTCTCCATGAACTTCTCTACCATGAGTCCTTCCCACGGGCTGCCGTTCTTCACGAACTGCTCCAGCCTGGGTCCCCCCACGGGTGCCGTCCTTCAGGAACAGGCTGCTCCAGCCCGGGTCCCCCACCGGGGC
>NW_010525371.1:88755-107071 GCF_000687285.1 Phaethon lepturus | reverse complement strand
CCAGGGGCTGCCGGGGAACCTCTGCTCCGGCGCCTGGAGCCCCTCCTGCCCCTCCTGCTGCCCTGGCCTGGGGGTCTGCAGGGCGGTTTTCATATATTTTCACCCCTCCCTCTGGATGCAAAATGCTGCGTGCTGGTTTTTTTTCCCCTCCTTAACTCTGTTATGCCAGAGGTGCTGCCACCATCGCTGATGGGCTCGGCCTTGGCCAGCAGCAGGACCGCCTTGGAGCCGGCTGGCACTGGCTCCATCAGACACAAGGGAATCTTCTTGGTACTAGCCGGCTGGCACTGGCTCCATCAGACACAGGGGAAGCTTCTAGTAACTTGTCGCAGAAGCCACCCCTGTAGCTCCCCACTACCAAAACCTTGCCGTGCAACCCCATACACCTCAACACCATCTGTGCAGGGAGTGCTCTGTCATGGTTGGGTTCAAGCTATTCCACATACAGCCCTATTTCATATATCTGCAGAGTACATTCCTTAGCTCCATTGGTCTTGGTCTTTTGGTATTACATAATATTAATTCCCTATGTTCACAGTGAATGTAGTAATGCTGCAAGAATGTGAACTGTGAAATGGCAGAACTGTGGCTTGTTGTCATGACATATTGGCTCTCCTACACAGGTTGGATTCCTGTTTATTAAACTCAGGTCAAGTCAGAGTCACATGTTAGATCCTCATGTCTCATTCATTTTATATCTCCACTTGTAAGAGAATTTTCTGTTTCATCTCCATGTTCACTGTCTTCCAAAGGTGGCCTGGGTAAAATAAACAAAATGCCATGTATTTATGTTTATGGTTAAAAGAAAGACTTTGATTCAAACTTATTACGATACTCCTTAACAACAGTGTGCAAAATTTAAGCCTGTCTAAACAATGCCAGGAGGAAAGAATTGCATTAAGTGTACAAATAAAATTAATCATTGGTTCTCCAAAACATAGATTAAGCATGCTGACAGTGATATAGCCCATGAAAAAAAAAAAAACTATGGAGCTGTAGTGGTCAGACTATAACCAATTCTGACCTGATCTAGCTGAAGATACCCCTGCTCATTGCAGGGAGGTTGGACTAGATGACCTTAAAAGGTCCATTCCAACCCAAAGACTCTATGATTCTAAGATCCTTACATATTCGTGTAGACCTACAGTGGATTGCAATTTTCTTTGTTGCAAATAGGAAGGCAAACAAATATAAATCGAAAGGCACAGCTATGATTTGAAATTACTCAGCCAAAAGTTGAACCTGTGCAACTGTGTCATTTTATTTATCCATCAGCACTGATGTTTTGTTCTGCCAGAACTCCCCAAATCCTCAGCTCTGTAGCACAGACAGTAAATCCTAAAGAACTGTGTTTTAGTAACGCTAATTGGCACAGCTGCTGAAAAAGACCAAAGACCCAAAAAACCAAATAGGATAATGGTAAAAGCCTCTGCCCACAAGCCTAGCTTGTGGTCTCTGCAACTTTGCCACAACATTTCAGCTTGCCAGATGCTGACTGCATCAGTCTGCAAATATTCTGCTGTTTCTTCATTTAAGAGTTGTTGAGGATGCTTGGTAGATCATGAACGCTCCGGGTCTTTAAAAGGGTAGGAGAGGATAAAAAGCAGCAAAATAAATAAATGTTTTTGCCTGAATAACATAACTGATGGAAAGACAGCAATCATTACTTACCTCACAGAAACGGAAAGACAGGCAGAGTTTGGGAGAAAAGATCAGCCAGGCTAGGAGAAATGATTTGGCTTAGAGAGCATGTTGCGTGCCATGCCAGCACCTGCGATCAATTTTAGAGTCTGTGTTAGCTGAAATATCTTGTAATTGTTTGGCTGGGGCTTAACCCACCTCTCTCCCGGTGGGAAGGAGAGCAGGCAGTGTCTCTCGGCAGGAGTAGCTGGTCTCATCTGACCACAGTGGGGCCAGATAATGACCCTCTCCTGAATCTTTGGGATCTTTGCTTGTGCCTCTGCTGCACTTGCAGCACCAGCTGAGCCCCTTCAGAGCTACAGCTAAAAATACTGAACGCTGTGCAGAGTTGCACAGCATGTGCAGCCCCCGGACACCGCCCTAGGTCCCATAGGAAGGCAAAGCGTGAATATGGCCAGCAGCAAAAAGCCCGATCCTTATCAACTGTTGTCCTGCAACAGACACACATGGTGGAAATACATTTTCCAGTTTGAGCTGATACGTCTTGTGAGTCAGCAGCAGTGTACCAGAAGGAGAACAGGGATTGATGCAGCTCCAATATCCAGGATGGCTGGGTTGTATCCTCTGATTCCCCATGTCATGCAAAGTAAGTGACTTAGCGACTCTATCTGATGTCTCTTACCTCTTAGTAAAGAAAACGTCATATGCAAAATACCTGTTGGGACACTGGCATGATTATGGTTGCAAAGCATTATGTGCTTCTCCAACATGCGAAAAGATCAAACGTTTTCAGTGACATCAGTATTCTATTGTATGTACATTTCCATTTTAATTGTAGTGTTATTTTTATTTCAATTGTTTTATTTTCTTTACTCCTCACAGATCCCAGTGGATCAACCAGATGTCTTGATGTTTGTGAAACACTCCACCTTCTTCTTCTCCTCCTCTTCCTCCTCCTGCTGAATTTCTGTTTCTCTTGAGAGGGTGCCATTGCAGCCTGGCTCTGGCTTTCCATGTGTTGTGTAGGGTGCAATAAGAGGTAGAGAAGATGGTCGTCCTTTGTGACCACAAAACAAAAGTATATGGAGATGACACTTCTTGCTCTCCCACTCCTCTAAATTCAAGGCTGGTGGCTCTGCAGAAGAAATCCTCCTACAAGCAAGCTCATAACTCCACCTCTGACCCTGGGCATGGCTCCCACGTTGGCTACCACCAAGGTGTGTGCCAGAGAATTACAGCCCAGCAGCCTTTCACATTTCATGAAACTTGAACTGGAATTGAATCCTAGATCTACTGTGCCAGACAAATGGTAAGAGTGTTGTGAAAGGTTTGCTTTTGTCTGAAGGGAACGATCGGAGTGGGAGGGAGGAAGAAATAGTTGTACAGGAAAAGCTACTTCAGTTCCAGTGTTATTAGACCAGTTCTGATGCCACTTTTCTCTCTCCTTTACTAAATATAATTCTCAACTCTTCATAAATCTCTTTTTCTTCCTCTTATTTTTCATGCCTGATTGGCTACCCGGTAATTGGGATGGCTGGGCAAGCCATTGGCAAGCCACCCCAATTACTAGGTTGTCATCAACAACTGATGGTTGTTGATTTTTTTTTTCCTCAGTATTTGTTTTTTAAAAGCTGTGAGGATAAATGGAAAGGAAGTCTTGACAATATGAGCACTTGATTAAACAACTGTTAAAAATAATGTGTAAAGAGTTTTCTGTAACATTTGTTCTAAAATATAGTATCTAGCAAGTTAGCTACTTCTAAATATGTAAGTAAGTCTTAGTGATTTATCTCAGCAAGAGCTAGTGCTTTGCAGGTTCTTCTGAAGGATGCAAAATTGTTTAATAGGGATTTATCCATTAAAGAAATGTGAACCTTTAAAGGCCTGTCAGGTGCTGGCAGAGATTACAAACTCCATGAGCAAAAGGGAAGACGTTACCCCTTCTACCAGCTGACCTCCATGTGTCGAAGGCACAGCAGTGTCTAAGGGAAAGATTTAGCTTAGAAATCCTGCCTTCTCTCTCTCAGTTTTATTGTCAGCATATTTGTGTGGGCACCACAGCCTGGGTCTTTCAAGGAGACTGGAATGATGATGTCATTTCTGCCCTAATTCATGATCGTAGAAAGGAGCTCACGTTATAAATATTTCCCAGAAGAATATGCTCAGGCTGAGAGCCAAAAATAGTTTTGTTGGGGTTTTCTTTCCCTGTTGAAGGATAAATGGGGAGCAGAACTGGAACATGGAAGGACCACTCTAGGTTTTCTGGAATATCTGGGTTTATCCAATTGTCAAATGCTTATTCTGCCTATATAGTTTCTAATCTTTTTGGTTCTAATCCTACTTTACATTTGATTTTGTACATGTAATATTCCATTGCTGTATATTTTTTGTTTCCTACACTTTGTGAGTCCAGGTTCTTCTGCTTGCAGTAGAACTTAATTCTACTGGCATCTATACTTGTCAGCTGGGGAAAACAAACCACCTCTTATACCAGGTGAAATTTTGCATTCCCATCTACCCACCTGCTCTATGCAGCTACAGTCACTGCCCACCACACAGGTATTAGTCCCATTCTTCTTCAGACAAGCTCTTACCCATCCCAGGTGATGTTTTCATGCATCCTTCCTTCCTTCAGACTTTCCCAAGCAGCAGCAAGGAGAGAGGCTCTTGGTAGCATACTAGGAGTTAGTTTTTGTCTTTGGAAAGCGCCTAGTCAAGCAAAGTCATTTCAGGTATTTTCACTCATATTCGGAAATTGATGATTTTTAGAAGGCAAGCACATAAATCAGATGGAAGTTGCTAGAAATGTTTTATTCTTATCAGCATGGAGCAAGAAAATTTGTGGTCTGATATTGACAGAACATGGCTTTCCTGGGTTAAAATACACATTTACTTCTGCTACTGGTTTAGAAATGCTTTAGGAATACACAAAGGATTTTTAAAAATAAAAGCATGGTGCCTCAGGGAGTACCGCTAGTTTAAATAACACATGAAAAGTATTTATGAGCCTTTTTTTATGAGGTGGTCAAAGCAAAGACCATCTAGCATGTAACATAAGACTGGCTAAAGAAGAAAGGTTTTTCAAAACCACATTGGAGAGTTAAGCATGAATGGAATTTTATTTCAGTCTCTATTGCTTATTTAAATTAATGATGTTTTCAGGTGGATTCTAAATGATAATGCAGATCAAGGTGAGTTTTGCCAGGGAGCTGGACCCTAGTCTATTATTCAAAGAATGTTACTGACTAATGTTGAAATAATCCTAAAGAGATAATAGCTTTAATGAAAGGGAATTTTTAGTTAGTTTCAAACATTTTCAAATGCACTGGAATTGTGTCAACTCATTCCTTAGCAATGGAGATTAATACTCCTGAACAGCCCCATGTACCTTAGCAGCAGATCTCCCAGTATTCATCCAGTGTGTCCAACTACAGAAAAGTGCAGAATAAAGGTCATTGCCTCTTGTTTGGTCAGGCAGTACCAGCTCAGTAGTCCCTGCTGTGTTGTTGTTAATGAGGTTTTCCCTACTACAGGAAGAAGCTCCAGTCCATTCCCATGTCAAGGGATCACCTTCAGGTCTATTTCCTGAGATTGCCAAACTCTGGCCCATTTTCTGGAGCTCCTAGAGGGGTTTCAAGTGCTACCACTCCAAACTGGTCTCTCACACACTTTCCTTCCACTTCATACACACTCACTCACACTCTGGTTCCAACTCTCCTCTTCCTGTCCCTAACTTTACCTCCATGTAGGTCTCTGAGCTAGAAGACCGATTACAGAGACTTGAAAACTGGTGTTTTCTGAGGTTCTATGAGTCCAAGGTACCTACTGACCAAATACACCAGCCTCAGTAAGGTGAGCTTTATACTTCTTGAACTATACCTCACTACCCAGGGAGACTCCACTGCCTTCACGTTATTCACTGGTTCTGCGTTAGGCTTCACTGCAACTGTGCAAGTACTTAAAGGGTTTGCAGAATTATAGGTTGATGAGGAAAACGTGTGAATGGACATTCTTTTGTTTCTGCCTTAACAATGCATGTACATATTTAGCTAATTAGGTTATTAATTTTTTGCCATTACTATGCTAGTAAGTAGGGACAGAATTGAACAAGATTGATTACAATGGGACTATCCTTAACTGCATAAAGTAAAATATGGACACAAAATCTCAATGTATCCAGAACAAACTTTATGTGAAAAAAGGAGAGCTTCTAGCATGCTATTTGTGTGACTTCATTGTGAATAGGACTGGTGAACCAATCCAGATGCAAAATCAGTTAGAAAAACCTTTTTGATCATGTTTTGTTTTGTTTTTTTAACTGGGGAAATTTCTCTTACCAGCTTAAGCTGGTATCACTGTTGACCATTTTGTAACATCAAACCAGAGCCTCCTACAGGAAATGTAAATAAATCCTGCCAAGGGTGGCATGGGACTTCAATAACCTTAACCATTTTACACCTAAATAAGAGCATCTGTGGAAGGTATTAGCATGCTGTAATATACGTGCAGTGACTTCCCCACCTTGAGCTGCTTTGCCTTAACTTTCCCGTGTGTCCCTGGGCAGATAGACAGACATGGAAAGAGCCTGGGCTGCGCTGCTTCAGTCACTTCATGGAACGATTCCACTGATCTGGGTGTTTGAAACCAATCCTGCACAGAGACTCCTTGATTTTGGTGGAGGAGCTTCACCGAACGGACTCACATCTCTCACAGCAACACTGCAGCTGAGTAGGTTTTTCAGCGATTTATCGTTAGTGACGAGGGCAGTACGTCTGTCTTGGTAACTATTGTCGTTCAAGAGCGTGCTGTTGGCTATGGTAATGGAGATTAAAAGCATCTTAAAATGAAACAGCTGCAGTCTCTCAGTTGTTATTCATTAACATTTCATTGTTCAATCTGTTTTATTGATTTTCATAGTGCATAAATTACACAAAATGTGCAGAAAATCCAATACGAATGAAAGAGCAATGTATAGAGAGAATCATGCAGTCTGAGTAACTGCTAGAGCAAAACAGGCAGTCTGAAACAGGCTGGGCATGAGTTCACCTAAAGAAGTGGACTAAGCTGCCACCCTTCATTTAAAAAGGCTGGAAAAAACTATTAAGTGCCTCTGTTGAAGTATGTAGCTGAAATGATAGTAGCCTCCCAAACCGGAACACAAGCCTGTGCCTCCACTGAAAGGGGTGTAAGATCCTGCTCAAAAATGTAAAAAATTTGGGCAGAACGGCTTTGGCCCTACATTAAGTGGGATATAGTTGGATGTGTGTATATGCATTTGTGTGTGCATGTGCTTTTTTGCTCTTTGTAGAAACGGCTGTGCAGATGCAGTGGCAGAAAGCTCAAAAGCAGAAAGGAAGTTGAAGAATGGCCTGATCAAGCAGAGTCAT
This sequence comes from Phaethon lepturus, assembly GCF_000687285.1. Taxonomy (NCBI): domain Eukaryota; kingdom Metazoa; phylum Chordata; class Aves; order Phaethontiformes; family Phaethontidae; genus Phaethon; species Phaethon lepturus. Next base: position 100,043 of record NW_010525371.1, on the reverse strand, counting down.
CCAGAGGAAAAAGAGCTTTTGTGGGGAAGCTGCCCTAAAACTTTTGCTGCTAAAATCAAAGTTGTCTCCCATTGCTTAATACTATCTGGGTTCAAGAACACAGGGCTTGTAACCAGAGAGAACTGCATACAAGCTACTCGACTACATCATCAATTTCTCTTCTTAAAGAGAATAATCTTCAAGCCTCCAGTTTTTTGGCATAGCTAATTAAGTTGAAAAGGGTAACAATATAATGTGCATGAACAGTACAAACTGTGCCTGGTGGTCAGGAGCCAAACCGGCATCATCCAAATCCCAGGGAGGCTAATGGGATGACTCTGATTTCACCCAAAATGTGCTTTGGGTCAAGTCCAGCAATAGCATATGTATCATCGAAGCGTATATTTCTTCCCTCGCAGGGTAACCATTGTTTTAACTTTAAGTGGTTACAAAACAGCAGCATTCTGATAGGAACGACATTGCCCTGTCACTGTGCTGCCAGTTGAAGACAAAGATGCTTTGCGCCAGTGAAGCACTTCATCCCGCCAAGGACCACTCCTGCTTTTTGCAAAGCGGGGGCCGTCTCCGGTGCTGCCTCTGCCCCTGCCAGGGGTCACAGCCATGAACGTATGCAGCCGGCATATGCCCTCACAGGGGTGGGAGCATCTAAGGCCTCCGGGCAAATCTCATTGAAGTTCCATAATGTGATTCCCAGGCCCTTTTGGACAACTCTCTTCCCTTGGACTTCATGCACGACAAAGCCATAATGGGATTCTCAGTGTGTCTGGGCTCAGTGCCACATGAACAGCAGTTGTATCCTGGCAGAAGAACAGTCCAGCCCTGGGCATTGCTTTCCTGTACTTTGGGAGTATTTCAGGTCTGGCACCTCCATGAAATTGGTCGGAGAATAGCAATTGGCTGTGTCACCCGTGTTGAACACATTAATTAATGTTCTTATTAAAGCGCCTGTCTTTTTCTGTAGCCATGTGATGTTAGTTTGCGATACAGACTATTAGCTTTGCTCTGTGGGAGCCAAACACTGACCTTCTTCTATTTCATTCTCCTAAAGCCTCTTTTCCTGTGATTTTCATTTACATTGCTAAATAGTCCAAGCATGCTTAGACTACTATCTGTCTCTCTCTAGAATACAACAGGCACTTATCTGGCACTGTAAATACAATAATGATAATAACAGAGCTGTCTCTAAGTGTTTATTTGAACACACCTGGTAAACCCAAGGGAAAGGCTGAATGCAGTGAAGCATTTCATTAAAAGACAACTGATGTTTTATTTAAGTCAATAATTAAAAGTTTTACAAAGATCACCTCAGGGTGGTTTTTTAATAGCTCGGTTTCAACTGAATGCCCAAATCAACAGGTATGATAATTGTCCAAGAGAATAATTTTAATATAAGCAATAAATGTTCTTATGGATTCAGATATGTTTCCCTCAAGACAATGAGAAGTGTTTCTATAGAGATTATGATGACTGTATAAATTAGTCCATCACTCCTCTGTGCACAAACTATAGAAATCTCCCAAATGATTTGAGTAGATAGTTTCCTGCAGCAGGTCAGTGATGGTTTGGAGCTGTAAAACAATGGTACTCAGCTGGTTTAGCTCCCATTCAGAGAGGATTTTTGCCTATTGAAAGGACAGTATTTTGCTTAAAGTAGAACATGGAAAGAAAATAGTTGCCGACTGCACAGTTGTCAGATCGCTCTTTTTTTAAAAAATAGGTAACTTTTTAAGAACTGAGGACTTTTGGAGGGACACAAGCAGTTAGCAGGGCAATGACTTGGGAGCTGTGAATTAGTGAGAACATGATATGAAAGGGGGATTAAACTTTCCTTTTGTCTTGAGGAAATGGATGCTAGCTCCTGCATGGTCTATTCCCAGACTGGTGCAAAAACTTGACAGCTCTTCTCATGCATTAAGTACTATAAAATGTATTCTTACGCTGCCACTCCAACTTCTGGCATTAACTTTACCCTTTTCATGTCCTCCCAATCTTAGGTTTTTTTTCCCCTCCATGCCGCTGTTTTCTAGATTAAATAATTTCCTATACCTTTTGTGACAAATCACTTCTCCTTTCTGTCTCCCTAAGGGAAGAACTAGTTGTTATGGTTGTGCACATTTCTTTTATGCATGACACATTTACCTTGCAAACCTTGTGGTGCCAGAAGATGTTACTCACCCTGACAGATGTTTCCTATGCCAACACAACCCCAGCAGTAAGCATGGTGAATGTTTTCTAATCTGTTTCAGCACAGGGTTAGTGGATTAGCTTAGACTATGTTGATGAATTTTGAACTTTATCTGGTCACATTTACCCAGAGCAGCCTGCATAACGTGGAGCTGAAGGCTGCGAGAAGGTCCAGTGAGCTGCCTGTGGGGAAACAGGGACAGTTAGGTCTTCAAGTACTCCAATTTGGTCTGGCAGAAGACATCATTCCATACCTCAAGCTTTCTTTACAAGCAAACCCTGATCCCTCAGTATTTTATGTCTCACCTTGTACATATATAAATGGGGCTGAAAAATATTTGCAAGGCAGGGATTTCATGCAAGTATATGGGCTCCACCTGGCAACAGTAGGTTACACCAACATTGACCAGATAAGAGCTTGGCTCTTTGTATTTTAGGCATGTGTATAATGCTATACATATGTGAGCGACTGCATGTGAGCATTGCACTGTAATGGAGAACAACCATAACCTTAGTAAAGTATGAACATGAATTGTTACAGAATTACCATAATAGTGTTTATAGTAGTAGGTATAAATGGTACCATGAGGCTGATTAAAGCTAAAGAGCTACTTTTCCTGCTCGCTGATTACAATTATCTCTTCACTGAACTGCTTGCCATTAAACTACAGTCAACTGGCGGTACAGGCTGTATTTTTAGAATACGTTAAATGCACAGCTGAAGTTTTCACATGGAGAACTACACATACTCTGACCATGGGTATATTGAGGTGAGTGTAACAATCTACCTGCAACAGAAGAAAAAGCTAGGGCTTTGTATATACTGCTACATTACACATTTGCAGGCTTTCATAAGCTTTTAAAAATCAAAATCTATCAACTATTTCTCTAGCTTGCGGGTAAGACCCCATCAGCCAGCTCTCGCATTTAGGTATGTCACAGGATTGCATTTCAGGGGTTTGAGGGGAGGGAATAATTTCTGTATCCCTAAGGGCCACCAGTTGAATATGTGATCTGGGTGTTCCGTTTCCCAAAGCCCATACGTTACTCATGGTAGGTTTTAAGACACTGTACTTGTATTTGATAGGTCCCTATTTTCAGTATAAGAGCAGAGCCTTTCACCTCACAAATCTCACTTTCTCCATTTCTTTCCTCCAAACAAAAACTCCTCCTCCCCTTCTGGTAACAATCCCCGATACTGTAGTTGATATATAGCCAGCTCTGTACTTTGCTGGTATCTGCTTTTGCTTTTGTAACTCAGCAGGATCTATTGCTTCCTCCAAGCTCCACCTAAATTTAACATAAATTTTCACACCCTCCTCTTTGTTTTAATATTTGATACTACCCCAATCATCTTCCCTGCTGATTTTCTTAAAGCACCATGAAGGCTGATTTTGATCTCGCTGTGAATCTGACCAAATAAGATTGGCATTTAACAAAAAACTCCTTTAGAAACAAAGCCCTGAACACTAAATGCAATCATGCTCATTCTGAGAGCTGCAAGTCATTTGTCCTTGGCTTGTTTTTCCCAGAAATGACTGGCACAGACATATTTTTTCATAAGGGTAGTTGGCTCTGCTCTTACTTGGCTGGTCTTGGGAGATGATTTCAGTTACAGTTTCATCTGCCAAGTCCCATATTCCCTTGTGACCTAGTTTGGATTTTAGTTTTCCAGCTAGACCACCTGCCTGGTGTTAATTAGTTATGATTTCCTTTTTATATGCAAAATTGTTTTAACTTCATGAGCTGGCACAGATTTGCCTGGGCTTTCCTCCTAGTCCTACTGTACAAGCAGCGCTGCCTGCCTAGACCTGTCATCTGCACTATAAAATCAGCCAGCCTCAATCAGATATGACAGATTGTTCAAGGGGAAAGGGTAGGAGAAGAGAAGCAGCAATTAACTTTTGTGTTTCCAACTTAGAGGCTGCTGTGCTCTCTGGACTTACAAAATCCTTGTCCGACTGAGTTGTTGGCCATTTTTTCTAAAAATTTGCTGGTTTTTAATCCAAAGCAGAAGCAGTTGTAAAATGTCTTTAATAAATACTAGAAGTCCATGTGCCCAGCTTTATAACCAAGCTATACAGCTCTGGCAGGGCTATTCTTCCACACCCAGGCTATTTGATGTCTACTTGTTACTACATCAGGCTGCACTGATTGTCCTGTTACTCTGATAGGTACTCCCAGCAACTTTGTGCATCCCACCTGCTTCATTCCCATTGCAACTGGTGTTATGGGAACTGTTGCAGGCACACACCATGGAAGAACACCACCAGACAAGTCGCATGGTGCTGAGGCTGGCTGCTAGCCTGGTCCTCAGAAGGATGCTATGTTAGCCCACAACATTCTGGGCTTTCTCTGGTCTGAACACATAGCCAGACTCTTCTTGACTTCGTTGCTTTTTCTTGACATTGGGTGTTCTGTCTGACCTCCCTTCATAGCAGCCTTTTGCCTTCGGCCCTGTACAACAGACTTCCCCATAGGTTACACAGGTTTTATTTCCCTGGATTTCGTTTCTCCACTTCTTGGGACTCAAGATTTACAGGTCACTTTTTGGAGGCTTGTCATTGTTGATAAATGATGGTAAAGGTGGTAAATAAGTATTTATCTTTTCTACTCTCCTGTCAGCTTTCTCAGATGCTCTTTTAATTCATTCTAGCAGAAGATGCCTAGTTGTTGATCAGAGTTGTATTGCTTAGTTATTGCAGTGGGTGCTTGGCTACCCTGAGTCTGCCAGAGTTGTCACCACATCCAGAGTTTCTCGTGAATAAATGATCATCAAAGCTTAGTTATCTACCTGGGAATCCCTTTGTGTTATGGCAAAGTTTCTGCTAACACTTCTTACAGGCAGCAACGAAGGCAGCCAAGACCCACATTCAAAACAAACATTTGTTTGGCACAAAAGTTACTCAGTACCAAGTGATGCCATGTCAAATACTGATGCTGAATATGTGGCTTTGGATTCTGGTAGGCACAAGCATGCAAAGCCATCTGTGTGTGTAGTATGCCTACTTACACGTCTGTCTTGTTTCATTCGCTGAGTGTCATCTCTCTGCAAAATTTCATTGACCAGCAGCTTTTAAACCCAGAGGTACTGTTAGGTTCCACTAATATGAACAGGCCTATTATATCTAACTGAAACGGCATTTTTTTTTCAGAAAGATATCCAAACCCTCATGTAAAGATTTAAAGTAGGGTGCACTTCTGACTCCGTAAAAGTCAGGTCTTTAGCGTACAACAACATCAAGGTACATTCAGAAGCCTTTTATTTTAAGACCACTCTTTGAGCTACTATCATTTCCCTTTAGTGTAATATCACTCTTAAAGGAAACTAAGCTAGGTTAGACCAGAGATTTAGCTTTCAGATGGTTAAAATTAAGTGAAACAAACTTTCTCTCTTTTCATCAGTGACAAATATACTAACTTTTCTGTTTTATCATTTAAGATGTGAATGATATCTGCCAGTTTTGAGTCATCTATGTTAGCCTTCATTTATATGGGTCTAAGTTGTGCAATTTTGAAGATGCTAATTTGGCTGACAACATGGGTCCTGTCATCAGTCTGCTGAGACAGGTGACCGGAGGCATCACCTGATGTCTTTTTCTGTTTCTACATTATGCAAGTTAGATCTAGAGTAACTATACAAGTGGTCAGAAACTGAATATTTCATCACAGCTAAAAAGAGAGTGGTTGTGCTAAAAAAGATCTCATTTCTGAATTTGGGCTGAATTTGCCTTGTTTCTCCTCAGATACTTTTCATGATTTAACAAGAGACCATCCTGTGAAGATCCAAATCTGGTGAGGCCAGACACCTCCATGCTTATATACTTCAGGCTCCAACCCAGAGATGTGATAAGGATGGAGCTGACCTCAAGCATATGAGTTACTGTCACAAACTACTTACTTGGTTAAGTGTCTTGGTACATCAAAGTTTCTGTGGATCCATTAACAGTTCCTTTGAAATGAGAAGGGTATTTTATATGTCCTTCAAATATCAAAGAGGTAGAGATCTTCTAATACCACTCAAATTGTGTCTGAACTAATAAACTAAACGTGCTTGGAACGACTCTCTGGCGGCGAGTGCAACTGGCACTTGGGTTCACATTGCCACAGTCTTGCCCTCCAAAGCAGGGTCCCTGCGTTCAGGTTGCCCACTGGGCAGCCTTTCAGCCCCTTGCTTGCCCTCAGACCATGCCTGGGTGTTGTCCGGGACAGTGCTATTTGATGTGAGCCAAAACCATCTCTGGGACCTTTTTAAAAATGTAGGAGTACAGGCAACTGAAGCGCAGTGCCTGGGAACATTCCTGCCACTTTTTAATTTACTAGAATAGTTGTAGCCTCGGAGACTGAACATTCATCTCAAGTTACTTAACACAAGCTTGCACAGAGGCAGGAGAAAATTGAGAGGCAGATAGTTAGGAAAACAATCACTTTGTGCTTTCTGCAAAAGCTGCATATACTTAATTGTGATAAACTAGACAAAAGAAAATGGACTTTCACCAGGCTGTTGAAATGCTGGAACATGGAACAGTTTGTGTGCCAAATTCAAATCTTTCTCCAAGAAATACCTAGAAGGTACAGCTATTCAAAAAATATTTGGGGTTTTGCTGATATGCAGGCTACAAATGCAGCCCTGCTACCTGCTGGCCCTGAGGCTGTTGCCTGAATCTTCTCTCTTTCCAATCAATTTATGTATACTTTTGTGAAACTGGATACATTCATCTGTGCATGCTTTAAGAGTACCAGTTCTTTTGAAAACCGTTCAGAAAAGACACCGGAGCTGATGTACCTTACAGTATACGACTCTACTGAGAATAAATGAGGGGGGAGTGAACTGAAGGAAGGGAAGGAGGATAGCTGAGAGTCCCAGCAACAGCACAGAGCCGCAGGAAGTGGTTAATGAAACCGAATCCGACAGCAGCTGGGCTGTGTTGCATACGGTGTCTAGCAGAGATTTCACTGGACTGTCCAGAGGATAACAGGAGGATGTACAGCCTGACGTACATTACAGTTTGCAATTAAAAAATAGTTACAGAACTTTTTTTAAAGGGACTACATCACTGGAAAAAAAAAAAAAAAACAACCCAACAACAAAATAAACCAGGTGTGTTTGAAAAAAGTAAGCATCTACCTGCAATTTGTGCAAACTCCTGCAGGGCATTTTCAATAAGATTTTGTCAGTATGCTGACATAGAAGATGTTCAGCTGGTTCAGCTGAATTATTAGAAATGTAGTTATACTGTTTTACCAGCTAAGATCAAATAAGTTATCTCTGAAATTCCAGCAGTGGTATAAAATGGAAACAACCTGAGTGCCCCTGAGATGTGTTTCAGGAATTGAAAGTGGGGAACAGGGTCACTTTTTAAATTCACTAGTTCTTGAGGAGTTACCAAATTATCACATGAACAGGACAGGCTTTGAAATGCTTTGCAGGTCTGTAGATTGAAAGGGAGGAATTTCTCACAAAGAAGAGTAAAATGAAACCTCTAGTGTTAGGAGGAACCATCTACTTTCTAATTCATCATACATAAAAGCCAAGCGCCAGTCACAAATTGAGCTGGGATTACTGTGGGTCTTTTAATAAACAACAGCCTTTCTAAGGCAGAGTCTTTGTCAAAGACTATCTGGAGTCTCATTTGGGGCTGACAGGAAGTAAGATCATGCACATTTCATTACTACATAGTTAACGTGTGATAGAGCCCTAGGTTTTAAGTAGCTACTGGATACTGCTATGGATGCAGCCCTGATTTAATGGAGCGCTGGCTTGAGTATGTGATAAATTTTTTTATAAAAGCAGGTTTTGCAACCTGGCCTGAGCTCCCTGCTGCTGTAGCTACTTGTTAAGATTCCCTAAGCTAAATAGTTTAAAGCCAGTATAGCCATATTTATCCTTTAAAAATGCAATGAATTTGCCCAGATTTTAACCATCTGAGGTTAAAAAGATGGTCTAATCTAGCCATCTGGAATAGGGCAACTTGACTCTAAACATGGAATTAATGGCTATAATGGGAATAGCAAACATGTCAGGGAGCATGAAGGGAAGTCTCCTGTCCCACCGCAGGTTTTAAATTAATATAGGGGTCTAAGACTCATATTAAGGAGGAAGACACATTCTAGATGAAACCCTTGCAGGGTATTCACTGGTGTTACTAAAATCCGGACAAGATAATGTCTTGAAGACCTTCTTGGATCCCTGTATGTCCCAGACCAATCCACATATAGCCTGGTTGCCCTAATCTGTGCTTTCACCATCACCCAGGGAGACAGTCAGATGAGTTGCTCAGAAAACACCTAAAGACAGATGAACTTCTTTCTGGCGGTGCTTGTCTTTTCTAGACAGCAAAGGGACTTTAGCTCATGAGCTACGACAAGCTCATAGCTTTTAGCTAGGTACACGTATGTGAAACGACGCCAGTGCAGTTAAGACCCTCCAGTTCATTGTTGCAACAAGATAAAGAAGCTCTGTTAGGCAAATTAAGTCAACTGCGACTGATGCCCACCTGCTTGCTCCTACCCTCCTCCCCAGGGTTATTGCCTCTCAGTCCTTCTGGTGTAACTACTTCTCAGTGCACTTTACTTTGGCTTTGTGAATGGACCAGGGGGTGGAAATGGCCATACAGAGCGATCTGGGGTGGAAACCAGCAAACACGAATCTGCAGCAGCTGGGCTACATCATCTGTCCATGACTGAAGCTTTAATTCTCTGGGCTTGAGCCTTGGCGCTGCGTGGCAGAGTATTCTGCATATTGTGAAGGTCTTCCTTCCTAGAGGAAAGGGGGAGAGTGTTTATGCCCTGTACATTAGCACAGGAGAGAAGCAGAGAAAGCCTATGGTAGCTTCTCAGGCAAGGCAGCGTGAAGCAATGACCCCGCAAGGATCCTTCAATGGCAAATCTGAGAAATCAGCTGTGCGGCCACGCTGAAGACTCAGTGCCACACAGTGATACAAGGCTGGGTTAAACAATTTGAGCTGCGAGATCCTTCCAGTTAATTATACTGTGATAGTTTTCCAGAAATACCTTCCTGTCACCTGCAGAGAAAATGCTCAGTGGTAGGTCAGGTGAGAAAAACACATTAAGTGTGCATATTCAGTTCCAGCTGCACAGCTCTTACTTTTTCACTAGGTTTTTCTATAGACAAGATGCTACAAATAATATTCAGATGATATTATGTAGCTCCCGGTTCCCCCCGATCCCTAGTGGGTTAAAAGCTGCAAAGCTCTGCGTGCGCTCCAGGGATATGCAAATGGCACATGTCATCGCTAATTCCTGGGAACGACAGAGAAAATATACAAAAAGTTTAATGAACGGAAGAAGAAAGAGAAGTGCTAACCGGCATTTCTAGCCAGGGAATATGGCAATCAACAGCAGGGCTACGAGCCAAATCCTCTTATAGGCCCGAAAATGCTAAAAGCTTTAGCTGAGTGTAAACAAATGCCATGTTCGGAGAGAAGCCGTCTTGAGGGACAGATCTGTTAACCATCAGTGGGCATGTTTCATCTCACCGCTCCTTCTGAGCCCGTTAAAGGGAGCTTTGTGTACCTGCTTACACACAGGAGCTGCAGCTCCGTGACGCAGGAAACCATTGCCTTCCCCTCAGGCCTAAAAGTGGAGGCTATAGCTGCTGCCTACATATATAAAATATAATATAGACCATTTATAAACACAGAATTCATCAAACGCCTTCCCTTAGGCTACCACTTTGCCATTTATACACAAAGAGAGCAAGGGAAATGTCAACTTCAGGTGAAAACTGAGGACAGATTTATTTTTTCACTTAGTCTAAAAAGTGAACCTGTCTTGTTACATTAGCTTGCGACAGCATGAAGTATTGTTTAATGCTTAAAAATATGAACCGTATCGCCGAAATCATGCCTTTAAAATCTGCGCGAGGTAAAGCACAAACTCAGGAAAGCATTTAACTGTTGGTTTCACCCGCAGCTCGGGAGAAGTCCCGCGGAAGTCAACGGCAGCGCGCGTGTACTTGACGTCCCGCCCATGCTTTGATGTAGCTTTGCCTCAGGCCTCCATGACCTTCTTCCGCGAGAAAAGCCAGTCTTCCCCCTTTTTGAGTAAATACATTCTTCATGCCTGCACAAGCCAAAAGTGAAGCCATTCAGATCGTCCCAAGTTCCCAAAATGTTTATTGAAGTGTCACTTGTTTCCAGCCGGTGAGCTGTTCAGCTGGTGAACCAAAGCATCTCAAAGCAGATATTTGACAGCTTTGGCTGATGTGAACAGCTTTTGTGGATTTCTTCTGTATGATTTAATTCAAAGCACCTCCAAGCAGATATTTACAGAAAGGGACAGCAAAGGCAAAGGACTTTTTTCAGGTGAAAAGTCTTCAGATGACTTTAAAAAGTCATTAAAGACTTTGTAAAGTGAGGTTTTTTTTCTGGGGCTGTTTGGCAATGTTAAAAAGGTACAGTCAGTCACACAGACTCATTCTTTATTTTTTTTACACAGTAATCTGAGCAGAGCTGTCTCATAGCTGTGCTTTTTTTTCATCCAACAGGTGGTTTTGTGATATCTCACCTGCAGACCATGAGTGTTTACAGGTATTTGCTGATTTATTTTTTTCTTTATAATTTCCAGAAACTGAAAAGTTAATCTATCTATCGAATTCTTTTTTACAGTGGAAAAATTTTCTTGCAATACCTAAAGGTACCACATTAATGATTACTGACATAGTCTGTGCCCTGAAACACATTCTCTGCAAATATTCACATGGCTTCAGGCTCTTATTTTCCAGCCTTAAGAAATCATTTTATAGTTTTTAAACTCAGCCCCCCGGGGTATAGGAATATATCTGTGGATTGCCCACGAGGCACAGCTAATTGCCTAAGAAGTCGCCCAGCCGGGTGAATTTAAATCAAACCATCAGTGACAGTCTGTGTCTCCAGGATCTTTGACCTTGCTGCTGGCCGGAGCCGCGTAGTCGGGGTCCCTGAGTGGGATGCCCCGGCTGCATCCCTGTCCCCAGCACATGCTGCCTCTCGCCTTCTGCAGCACAGCCGGCGTCTCTTACCCTTCCTGGGGCAGCAGATGTGGTGACCCACCACCGCTTCTCGCCAGGAGCACAAAATGCAGCGCCCGCCTGGCTAGAAAAA
>NW_010525371.1:84839-88697 GCF_000687285.1 Phaethon lepturus | reverse complement strand
CCTTCAGGAGAATTACCCAGGGCCTCCGATACAAAAATAAAAATAAAACCCCAGCCCCGCACTCCCCCAACCCCGTCCCAAACCCTGAGTAGTGCTACTACAGGCATTTATTTACGTGAAGGCCATGACTTTGCATTCCCTTTCTGCCTGTTGGGACTCTGGAATCAGGCCAAATGTATTTGCTTTAAGAATTGTGGCTACGTGCAGAAGAAGGGATTGAGTTTTAAGGTATTACCATCTGTAAACATACACTTGATTTAATAAACTGTAGACCTACCTCAGGGATAAAGTACAGTTTGGATCAGTTATTACCTTGGTTATATCCACTAATCCATCTTTCCTAAAAGTCCTTCTACAACAGGAACTTCTCTGAGAAATTTCAACCAACCTTTTTCATGTACAGGAATGATTAAGCGGCCAAAAGAGTCATCACTTCCTTCCTCTTCAGAGCTGAACTTCCCGGCATAGCCGGATAGGCAAAAGCCCTCCTGCCCCACTGAACATCTGGCACAACACTGTGCATGAGATGTCACACAATTGTATGGGACGGTTTCCGGAAAGGCAAGGAGGGTAGCAGGATGTAAATGCCTTCCAAAATTGGTGAAACTTTGACTAGTCCATAAAATCACACAAAAAACCTTCTACCTGCTGTTCCTTAGTGCAAACAATTATGAATGTACAGTCCAGTGACTGTAGACATTCCAGTGACATTCAAGAAAAGTTCATTAAGTTAGGGAAAATACAGGTTTGGAAAAAGACTTTTACTACAGTCTCATGTTGCACATTGTTTGGGGTTTTTTTCCTTGTCACTGGTAATCTCACTTCAGTCTTTTTTAGGAGTTTCATCTGTATCAAAGAGAAAACAGGTCAGATCATAGTAAAATATTTTTCTAAATGAACTGTAGAAATAATCACATACCATAGACTTTTTTCCTCCCTCTGCCCAGGAAGGGGAATTTTTTCATTTGTTTCTGCTGATGTTATATTCCTGTCACCATTCTGAGGCATATCAGTAGTGTGAATAATGTTGTAATTTTTCTTTCCTATATAAAAGCTTAGAAACTATAGAGCCTTAATATAAATTGTATTGCATTAGAATAACTCCTCGGGAATGTAGGACAGTATTGACACAAACACTTCCTACCTACTCAGTGAATGGAAAATCAGCAAGGTGTGAGACCCAAAGAGTTTGGGACACAGTCATGAGCTCTGATACTCGACCGGACTCAGGTTCTGATTGTAGGTGCAGAACTCAAGTAAGACAGAACCAATATAAGTAGTCCAAGCGATTACATTCCAAATTATGAGGTGACGCTAAAAACAAACATTTATTTCAGGAAAGCATTGCTTTAAGCTGTAAAAGCGGAATGGGCCAAGGAAAATATAGTATACGTTGGCAAATGGTCATGAAATGTGTACAAGTACGCACTGGCTTTGGTCTGCAAACTTTCCAAGTACCTGATGCTTTAAGTGATCATTCTTGGAATGTATTATTAAATTATAAATATGTATTTAACAAACAGAATAAGTATTTGAGAATGTCAGTCATAAGTGTAAGGAAATATGCAGGAGACCATAGCCAAAAGTGCTTGCCCACTGTACAGTAATGGATGTGTGTGGGATTCAAAATATATCACTGAGGTAACACAACACCACACAGCATATGACTAGCAAAACTGTAGACTTACACTGCTACTGATCTGGCTGAAAATATATTTAGCAGAGCTCTGTAACATTAAATAAAGGAAATTTTGGAACTTAAGTCAATGGATCAATTCAACATTTTCCATTCCAAGAATGTGCCAAAGAGGAAAATAAAATCTCTGTCTAAACAATAATTAATTTTATTGATTTTTTTTCTCTTGTGGAATATTGCAATTGGAAATAATATATTATTTTACTGTTTCATTTTCATGCCTGAAAACTGACATCTTCCCATGCATAAGAGTTTTGTGCCTAAGTCATGGGATTTCAAGGGGAAAATTTCATATCAATTGTATAGAGAATGAGCACAACAAAATACAACTCTCCCTAACTAAACAATAGCTCTTGTCTTGGATGAATTTTGAACAAGGTAACAAAAGAATTAGGAACAGAAGAAGGGAAGGTGCCTTCTGCACAAATGAACCTAGTCTCCTGCAAAGCGCACAAACACGTTTCTTAAGTGCTTTGGATTGCAAGGTAACATTTTGTTCAGTTAGGGAAAAAAAACTGATAAGGAGTCCTGGGGTCTGGGAAGACTTTTACCAAAGGAGGAAAATGAGGCTTCACATTTTAATGAAATAACTGGGAAGTTCATGTTACAGAACTTAAGGCATATCCCATGAACTGGGAAGAATTTAACAGAGAGGTGTGTAAAAGTAAAGAATTATCTTTTTCACATCTTGAACTGAAAAGAAAATATGCGGGCAAGTGAATAGCTTTGAAAAGAGGTACCATTAATTTGGCAGAAAAAGGTAATTTTTAAGAAACTGCTCAAAACCAAGTTGGGGCAGTCCAGCTGTGGAAATTTTTATCATAGAAACCGTCAAGCAAAGACAGCTTTTTGTTATCATACCATGGGGTGTCCTTGCAGTTGCTGGGAGAGGTGGTGGGCTTCCTGACATGTGAGAAATGCAACAGCTGCTGCTTCTGGCTGTTCCATCTCGTTGCCTCCAACTCTTTTTTTCCTAAAGGATTCTCCAGGGTTCAGCCAGCTGAAAGGTAGCGACAGCAAAAAGTCTTTCTCGTGACGAGGAAGCCATGGTGGACGCGCTCCAGCCGCTGCCCCGTCCTGTGCATGTGCCTTTCCTCACCCGGGAGAGGAAGGGCAATTTTTATGGCCCTACTAAACACCTTCCTTGTGGCCAGGTCCTCCCTTCAGCGACGCGAGGGGAGGAGAAGCTCTGGCAGCGGCTCACGGGCGAGAGGCAGTGCCTGGACCCCACCTCTTCCCCTGTGGGAAAGGCGATACATGGGGTGCCTTAATGCTGCCGGGAAGCTAACGGAAAACAGTTCAAAAGCAACAGGTTGCCCAGGTCGGACATGGCGGTGCTCCTCCTTGCTCCCTTATCCTTCCTTCCTGGGCACCTGGAAACAACAGTTCTCCTGTTCCGCCTATTCTTTCCCACCCCAATGAGATCAGGAAACAGGAACCGCAAAGCTAAAATTGTTGAATTTAGGATTTCTAAAGGCAACACTGAAGACTTAAGTTTTATTAGCAACTGATATATGTGCAATTTATTCCCTGTGTGTTATAATAATTAAGTGCCTCAGCAGCCAGAGCAACAATGGATACCAAAACCTCAGTACTTTTCTGCGGTGGTCCTGTGAACTGGTGACTCCTGAGCCAATGAGAAGTAGGAGCTTTCAATCAGATTACCTGAAAGGGTGCCTGGAAGCATGATAAATGAAGGTAATTAGTCACTGTCCTTGCAGGTCTGCTTGGTCTGTAACGTACGAGACAGTCTGCTGCTCCTGCAGACGGGAAATCGCAGGGAATCCCAGCCACACGCAAATGCGGCTCTTAACGCATCACCTCCAAAATAAAACATCATCAGCACAGCACTGAGAAAGGAAGAGGGAGAAATGAAGAGAACCTTTTTAGTGCCTTATCTTCTCCTTATTTTTAAAAAGCAGTCACAAAACTACTTTTGGCGCAGGCAATTTAGGTATTTTTTTAAAATAACACCTACCTACGCCTTTGATTTTCCTGTACAGCATGCACAGAGGCAGTCGAAACTGGGAACGGGCCTGACCCGTTGGCTTGGGTTGAGGACTGGATCCAGCCTCTTTCAGAGTTCAGGGGTGTTCAGACTGAGCCCGTTGCTAATAGCTCTATTATTACAGAGGGACTTACAAAGGCACTGCTGATATAAG
>NW_010525371.1:70125-84808 GCF_000687285.1 Phaethon lepturus | reverse complement strand
CCCCCCCCCCCCCCCCCCATTAATATGTTTATACATAAAGGAACATTTCCCGTAGATCAGGTAACAAGCGAAAATTGTACATGCATTTCTATATATTTAAATTCCTGCTAACTAGGAGGTGAGAGTAAGTAGTAACCACTCCACTGAGCCAGCTGTCCCTTTATGGTTATCAAGCCATAAAGTTCTCACTTGAGAGGACGTGTCAGTATACCTAGAGACAGCAAATAATGTAAAGGTGTTGAAGAAGGTGAAGATTTACTGCAGACATATGCAACTGGGCATTAACTTGGCTGGAAGTCACTGGTGCTATTGAAGGAGAAAGGATGTGCTTGTCTCACAGGCTGTGGTATTTCACACGTTTTCCAACGTACTTTTTCATAGCTGAAAACCATATGTAAATCTCCTTAAAAACACGGCAAATATAATTGCAGCTACATCCATTTTAGCCTAAAAAGGGGCAGTTAGAGGCTATCCTCCCACCTGTGATTTTAATTCGGATCAAGATGGCAGAATCAGAGCAAATCCTGCACAGTGGTGCTTTCCCTGCTGTCCCTGGGAGAGAAGCTGCTCTGGGAGGGGAGGCCATGCGCTTGGCCCGGGAGGGAAGAAGCCCATGAATGGGCTGGCAGCTCTTCTCTACCTCTATGACGTTGTGCCCAAGTTTCAGCGTTGCCACAACCAATTCCTTACGAGGTTCCCCGCACCGCTCTGCCCTGGGGGGTGCAGGGAAGGAGAGCGGTCCCTTACCTGCACTTAATAATTGGGCACTGGAAATGGCCGGAAAAATGAACAAATTAGGAGAACAAAGTGCCGTGGGATCCACATGCAACTACCTCGCCACGACACTGGAAGTGCGGGGAAGCTGCTGAGCAGGCTGCGGGCCGCTTGCGCAGCCACCCCACGGGGACGGCGGCGGCGAAGGGGAGGTGAAGATTTTGTCCGAGGACGGCGGTGGTTACGCAAAGGGCCCGCAGAGCGGAGAAGACGCCATTTTTCCGCCTGTGACAGAAGAAGCGCTGCTGTGAAGGGGCAGCAAGGCTCCTCCCCGGCCTCTGAAGGGCGCAGGCGTAAGCACAGCCCGATGGCGTCTTGAACCTCGGGCATCGGAGGTCTCCCTGGGTCCCAAGCGAGGGGGTTTAAAGACTGTTATGCAATCAGATAAAGAAATTAATGTGTGGAGAGGCTGAGATAATCCAGATTTTATTATATATATTGATTATATATGCAGATGTAGCAAAGACACAGGGCCAAACATTGCTTTCTGTTTGAGTGTAAACCCTTCTGAACTCCCTGGAAGTCAGTGAATCTTGTGGCAGATTTGTGCAGGCTTGTCCCATTATGTTTGTTAATGTATTTAATTAAATACTGTTCTAATTTGAGTAACATACCATGCTGGAAAAGTATAATGAAAGCTAGCCACAAAGTTATAGAAATGAAGTTACTAGGTACAGAATTAACATTTCATTTTGTGGGAAATGTGCTGAATGCAAAGATTTTGGCCAATACATTTGCTCCAGAGAATATGGTGTTTTGCTGAAATGAAAAATATTTGCTAGGAAACATTGAATCTCATTATGTCTAAATGGTATTTTTATTGAGCAAATTGGAGACAATATGTTTCGTTTTGAACTAAAGGTTTGAATAGCAACATTTTGAATTTATGTTACCCAAAATGAGATCTTGATATAAGTTGGAGATGTGGTATTTGTATTTAGGAAACATATCAATCTTCTGATAAAAATGTCCACTTTCTTGGTGGACAAAACAGTCAGGAGCCCAAATTGTCCATGACTTTTCATACCATTAAATACTTCAGCTATTCTTACTTTCGGTCCAGCAACAAATAATGAGATATTCCTTAATGAAGTGGTTGTAACAACCAAATTCTCTCTCTGCCATGAATCAGAGAACTGTATTGCAATTCACACACAGATAAAATTACTAATAAAGCTGTAAGAAAAAACCACGGGTATTTATTCCTGCAGAGATTCCTGTGGGAGATGTATTTTCTTTTGCTGATAACATTTGTGCTTTACAGAATCAAGATCACTGAAAACCCTCATGGTTTGGTCATGGTGTGCTCAGACTCAGAGAAAGCTGCATGTGTGCTATAGGAAAAGTACAATATTACAGCACAATTCCTGTTACTTACTTCTGTAAGTAACTGAGTATTTATCACTGAGCATTCATCACTGTAGCTCTGGATTTCCTCTCAAAAAAGACTATATTTGATTAAAAAAAAAGAGTATATTTGATTCAAAAAAATCCATGGTGTTTATTGTTTTTTCCTCTTGATGTTGTTAGGTGAAAATAACTTCCCTGACACATTTTTTTGCATTTCACTAATGCCACCTATTTTATTAAACCCTTTATGTAAAACCACATCAGTGGTACTGACCAAAAAAAATATCCCTACCAATTTATATATAGTCAAATCAAAACCATTTTCACAAATGACTGGTAGATTTTTGCATTTGGTTTACATGGTTGGGTATGTTCGTTTTTATTAGTCAGTTGTTTTTAATGAGTAAATTTGTTTAGACTACGGGGAACTTAAAATAATTGTAAATATTTTCTGGATGGTTATTGAAAGGAGAACTCCAATACTTTTCAGAATGCATTGATACATAAAAAGAATGCTCTAGGTTCAACATATATGAATATCGTATGTTTTTCCTAAACCCAACCCCCAAGGGCTTTTCTACAGAAACCTCAGTTGAAGACAAGGGATATAGCTGGAAAATCTGGGAGCAACTCTGATCCACCAGTCCAGCTTCTAGCTCATCCCGGACACAGGCACTCAATGGTTATTTCAAAATATTCCTGAGACTAAGTTTCACAAGGAGTTTCCAGCAGTTGCAAAGATGAAGTCTTGGTCTGGTCCTGTTTTCCTGTCTTGCAATGAATGTAGCATCATAAGACTGAATCTAATTTATTTGCTACAGTAAAATTATCACACACACAAAATCTTTCAGACCCAAGTTTTGAAATCCTTATTCAGATGTAATTAGGCAAAAGCCTGGCTTTAATTAAAAAAAATTTCACATACTCCCAATTCACCTACAATACTTCACACAGAACACAATTATTTTATGCAGTGGAAACAAATTTTAGTCTTCTACCACAAACAAGAAAATCCACCATGTGAAAGGTGATCTGTTGAAATGAAGAGCTCTTCGTATTATTTGAGTTCTAAACTAGCACAAATATTCTTAATATTAGATTTTATGTAAGAAGTAAAATTTCTAAACTGTTTAACTAAGAGCATATGTCTGAAAATTCTTGTGGTTATACACCATATTTCTGATGCTTGTCCTATACATCAGGTTTCCCATTAATTTCATTGGAACCAGGATTTGCCTGGTAGTGGTACCCTTTGTGGTACTTAACAGTTTCACTAAGTTCACTTCCCGGTTTTGCAGCTACGTCACATTCATTCATAACAAATGTAATAAAAAACTCAAGTCCCAGTTTTTGCTAATATTTATCCACTATGCCCATAAAAATGACTTCACTGAAATTAATTGAACTACTCATATGAGTAAAAATTTGTCCTTTTGATTTGTATCAGATGTGCAGAAGATGGTCTCAACATTTCATCACTGTTGTAATTTAATAAAAATTTCTATATGCTGAAGAGGAAAGGCTGAATGCAAGAGATTCTTCTGCCAGACTGGTGAAAGCTTAGAGCAAGTGTACAGATTTAGACTGAAGAAACACACAGGCACTTGTGCCATGCTTCACTTCATCTGGTATGTGCAAGGAACCATAATTACAAACACAGGAATGTCTGACATGTACTTGCCCACATAACGCTGCTGTATCTCTGCCAGAACAGGCAGTAAATATATCACTGTAGAGTTACAGTAGAGATAATATGAAAACAATTACCATGGGTAATTTCAGGCACTTCTGCAAGGCAGCCATGTTTGCTGGCCTATACGAACTTGTTTTCCCCAAATTCAAACCAGTTTGAACATGATGGGTTTGAGAGTTAAGCTTAAACACAAATATTATCCATTTTTCTGTTGCTGAGGAGTGATTAAAAGAAGAAGAGAGGGATAAAGAAGAAGAGAGGGAATATAAACTAAATGAAAGTAAATAAAATAAAAATAAATGAGGCTGTAAATCAGCTTCATCTGACTGAAAAGTGTTCTTCCAATGGAGCTAAGCTATACCACAAAACAAATGAGCTGGAAAGCCCTTGCATCATTAAACAGCCGCTACAGAAGCAGAGCTCACCAATTTGTGTGAGCTCACCTGTGTTTTTTTGAAGGTTAGAAGAATGTTATTCTATCACAAAACCATGGCATAGGCTTCCTCTTAGTTAGAAATCCATCTTCTTTACTGGAAGTGAATTACCATGAGTAATGAACAGCACAAGACGTTGGCAAATCTGCAGGACAGTGAGAGGATGGAAGGTTCATAAAACTCTCTGGCTTTTGGAAGTTATGAAGAAATATATAAAAGTTCTCAAATATAAAAATCCAAAACACTTGACTTACCTTAATACTCACCTTTCACACACACAGAAATTAATATTAAGAATATTTACCAATGAGAATCTAAATGAGAAAGCTACTGAATAATTGCATATGTCCTTCAAAATAGATGAACATATTCATATACATACACAGAATTTTATATTATCATCACCACCGTAAGTAGCTACAAAAAAAAAAAGCCAAAGATGGGGGAGGGGGAGAAGTCTTTCTCTTTTCACAAGATTATTAAGTACTAATTTATAATTTACTGTATGCTCAATACAGACACTGGTTTCTGTAGTATGTGAGAGATTCAGAGAATGATTGAAAAATATGCATGTTCGTGATTTGTGCAGTTGTTGTGGGTAGTAAACTGTCTCCTATAAGAAACCATATAGGACTATTTACGGCTGCGGCCAAACTCTGCTGTCAGTAGCCTGGCACACATTTCAGTATGCGACAACAAAACCCGAAGTATTTTATGCAGAAGTGTGAACCTTTATATGCCTCGTGCTGAAATGTGACATGGCGAACACAGCTCTGAAATCACCCTGTAGTCAATTCTTTTCCAAATTTATTAAACTGAGATTTAAGGTTTGCTGCACTTGCCAGTTTTGTGGATATTTCTCAGATCCTCTACGTAGCTACTGAACAGAGTCAGTAATGCATAGACAAATTATTTAAATACATAGTTTTTTGAGGCATTACAGATAAATTGGCAGAGATAAGCAGGTCCGCAAAGCTGAGTCAAGCGCTACAGTAGGGCTTTCTACGAAGCCGCCGATGCCATGCGCCCGGCGCCGGGCTTCCCGGCGAAGCCGCGGATGCCATGCGACCGGCGCCGGCCGCGGCGGGCTGGGGTGTGCCGGAGGATCTCCGGTTATGCAGCATCACCTGCCCGAGCAGCTGCGGCAGAGCGGGGTGGGAGCGGAGGGCAGTCGCCTCCCCGGGGGCAGATCCTGGCCGTGCCAGCCGCCCGCTCAGCTGGGGCTACTGAAGAGCTGGAATCAATCTTCTTTCCAATATTGTTATTTAATTTTCTGTTCAAAGCATGTTGCTGGGCGGATGGAAGAACACACACCGCGATCCAGATTTTCAAATATTTCAGGATCTGTTGCTGGACCCAGATTTTCCTGAAGCTCATTTTCAGACACCCAAGTTTTTATAAAAGCTCAAAATAGCCTACAGCCCTGCCGTACTGTGTTTGCTTCTGGGCTATCACAGCAGCTCAGCGTACAGCACACCATCCTCCACGGGGCTCCAGAATGGAAACAGCTTTTATGAAAATTGTCGCTCTGTGGGTAGCAGGTTGGGATAAAAGAGGAAGGCATACTGTAGAACTGGGCATGAAGAAATAAGTGTGGCTGGGCTGTGAAGTGGTGCAGGCAGGAGCAAACTGTTTTAAATAAGCATCCAACCCTCCGCACGTCTACTGTATACATAGTATGTGCACATGTGCAGTAGGTCTAATGTGACACAGAAGTATTTGGTTTACTGCGCACATGCTGTAAAGCTCATCTCCGTGCATGCAGTGGAAATATTTGGCATTTGGGGAGCAGAACTTGGATAAACAAGAACTGAGGCTAGAAAGGCAAGAAGTCTGGAAGAAAAGCACGGGCCAAACTGGGGACACACAGCCCTCCTTATGTGTCAAACCTTTCCATGACACAAGTGGCACAAAATACCCACTGAAAATCTGAATACTGGATGGTAAGTACTCTGCTTGCCCCTAACTACAGACTGTGTAACACCAGGGCAGTCATTCTAAGAAAGGAGATTGTTAGAAGCTTTTAGAAGGAAATACAACACCTTAATAGCACCTCCCATACTGAAGGATATATCACTACCACGATGATTAAACACTCCCAGGGTTGACAGTGACAGTTGACAACTCTGTTGAAACTAACCCCAATTGTCTTTATGGCATAGACATGTCTGTTCACACTGGAAATGGCTTTTCCATTTCCTTCTCCTCTATTTGGCAAAACCCATTTTTTTAGCATACTTTTCAAGTTTGGGATAATTAGAGCATTGATCCTGAAATCTGAGCCATCGTGGGGTGGATACAGGGATGTAGTTTGTACAGAGCCTTGTTGGGTTTCAGGCTCCATACCCCCATATCTGATTTGGGGACCTTTTATAACATGTTCACACAGGAATAGGAGGAAAACCATAGCAAGTGCTAGCAAATACTCATGTGGTTTATAAGGAGAGGAAGACTCCCATTTTTATCAGCTGCAGTCCAGACTGTAACGCTCTCCTTGATGTACAACACACCAGAAAAATCTGAAAGCCTGGCTTCTAGGAGAATTATTGTACCCTCTGTGGCTGCCTTTTGAACTGGAAACCACTTGCAATCTCCTCCAAAATACTGTAATTCAAGAAAGAGAGAGAACCCAGGAGAGCACACACAGAAATCATCTAGCTTACACGTAATGCTTGCTTCCTAGAATCTGTTTATTTTGCTTTACAAATTCACATATTGCGCTAAACTAATACGTAATCTACGAAAAACAATGCACCACATGTTCACTTCTGGTTCCACTTTTTTTTTCAGAGGATAGTCTTTCTACAAGTTGTTCTTTTACTCATAAGCAAATGATTTCTACAAAAGGAACTGCTTCAGTTCATAAATCATAAACACTGTGTGATTTTGGGGTCCACTGTGTTGAAAAACTTGACACCTTTGTCAAAACAGTTTGATACAACCTGGTACATCAAGGGTTAGTGGATACCTATGGCTCACATGACTAATCTGGATTAAGAAAGAGGACAAAATCTGAGGCAAAAGGGACTGTGCAGGGTGCAGGGTGTGAGCTGAAAAGGCCAAGCAAGTCTGAGTACACTTATTTTAGGTTTGGTTCTGAAGACTAATAAAGCAAGTTCAGAAGTGAAGGTCAAGGTCATGAAACACCCTGACCAGTTTGTCCTTTTGGGTAGTGAGTTTGCAAAGAAGATACAATCCTGCTCACACAAATCAGATCCATACTTAGGAATTCAGAACAAAATGTGACTGTAAACTCATAAGAAGTTTACCCCCCAAACAAATGGAATTTGATTTTCAACTGGTGAATCTCAGGGGAAAAAACAATGTACAATAACAGTAAATTTTGCCTTCATGACAGAGTTGTTTGCTTTTCAGCTGGAAATTTAACAAAAGATGTGGGGCTATGTAAAACAAAAGCTTCTACAAATCATCTTGCTCAGAGCTATTCATTTTGTGCCTGCGGCATCCCCTTCAAAGGGAGATTTTCCATTAATTAAGTAGCTGCTGAACACAACTCTTCTTTTTAAGACGGTATTTATACAATTTCTATTCATCTGACATACTACATGCAACCTATTCACAGGAAAGTTTGTGGAAGTACTTGGGAGAATAGAACTGGGAAATCCAGGATAGATTTTGGGGCTGGTTTGGAAATGCAAAATTGCAGATGGAGGTTGCCCTGTGGTCACATGGGGAGAGTCTGTGTGGCTGCTTGTTCAGCGGCCTGGGCTCTGAACTGATAAAGTAACTTCGAGTACCCCAAAATTTAGAGAAAATATACTTCTAATTTTTCAGTTGAAAACTTTATTTCCTATAAGGCAGACATCTTTTTCAAAAAGCTGTTCCTGTTTTCATGGGAAAACATTGGTATTAGCAAAGCTTCAGTCAATTAGCAAGGGCATACCAAGGGGTGTTTCTGGGCTTGTGTAATCTCATCAGTTGAATCGCTTCAAAACCAGAAGCTGAGCCAGCTTGTCACAAGACCCCACATCTCTGCATCCTGCTACTCATATTCCAAATAGGCTGTAAAATATTTTGGGTTTGGTGAGGCTCCAGCTAGGGTGTCTGACAGAAAGCTCGCAATCCGTGCAGTTTTGATGCACCTGGATTCCCCTGATTTATTTCACTAAATAGCAGCTGTCCTGGGATATAACAGCAAGTCCTGAGAGAGGCCTGAAACTCAGAGCGCTCCCCAAATCCAGCCCTGCGGGTCTCTCTGATCTCTGGTGAGCAGCAAAACGTCAGGCTACAATGGACCGTGTTTGATTCTGTGCCGGTGCCCTCCTGAGAAAAGCTGGAGCTATTTTGTCTGCCCAACACCAGCCTCCGCTGCAAAGGCTTCCTGCCCCCCCTCAGTCCTGCCTTAAAAACCAGAGCTGCCCCGAAGCCACCGGTTTGCCAGGACAGGGATTTTTATTAACCCTCCGGTGCCAGAAGCTGCAGCCAAAATTTAATGAACTCACACAAGGCTTGGGCAAAACCTGAGCCCTTCCTTACACCCTAAGCCATGCAGCACACCTGCGGAGTGTCCCTGCTCAAAGCCCCTGTTCCCACAAGCACAGCTGTTTGAGTAGATCCCGTTTTTAGGATGAGCTCCTTAGTGGGGCTCGGGATACAGCCCATGCAGAGAGGCAGACCCCTGCGGCCATTTTATTTCACACTTCACGGAATCACAGAACCACACCTTTGCAAATCCCTTCTGAAAATGTCTCCTTCTCCTCTGACTCTTTAAAAGTTCTTCTTCCAGCATATGCTCTGCTAGGTCTGCTCATTGATGATTTGTGTCTTACTCACAGTTATTTCTAGATCTCTGTGCCCTCTGCCCACCTTCCCTGGCACTTAACTGGGAGTGTGGTGCGAAAAAAAACGCAGTGAGGGTATTCAAGACATGCCCGTTACCCTTGACACCCGATTTCCTTCAAAACCCGACTCGTATTCTTTCCTTTTGTTCACAAAACCAATTCAGAATGGCTGATCAAAAAGGTCAAAGTGAAGCAAACAGCTGGCCCAGAAAATCCAACAGCTTAAATGAACTTTCCACCTTTCCACAATAAAGCATTCATAAGCACGGTAGCTAGATACTCCCGTTGTTAATGATTCACTAACAGGGTATTCATTAGTAATAAGCGCTAGCGTCATGTCAATAGTGCATCTAAATTGAGCTAATTACATTACCTGATGCCTCATATTTTATGCGTATAATTTATTCCCCATGGGATAAATCCTTGGCTTTTCTCCAAAGTCAGGCAAACAGGCTCGGTAGTTTATTCTCCACTGGAACAGGAACAGAGCAAAGCCCTTTTCCTCCTGACCGGGTCGGCACCCTCGGCTCTGTCCCATGGCCTGCAGTTTGCCGGGGCTGTGTGCGCAGGCCTGTGGATGGTGCTTCATGTTTGCTCTGAGCCCTCACTCCTCAGCCTGAACTTCCGCGGCCGCCGCAAGCCATGGCGTCTCACCCTCCGTGGGAGAGGGGCCACCAGTGACCACACACAGTCGTGTCGTTCGCCACAAACACCTCTGGGAAGCAGCCGGTATTGTTCTTGCTCAGTATTTCTGTGTTGTTTTAATATTACCCTAACTCTCTGTGAGTTCGTGTGCCCTTTGAAGGGTTTCCAGGCATTCAAAAAACCGTGAAACCTTCTGAGGTGTCATCCTGCCTTGGTTTAATCCCAAGCCATTTTCACGTCCTGAGTAAGGCAAAGTAGGCACAATTTCCAGAAGCTATGTCCTTCTCTAGGGAGTGTGAAGAAATTGTTCCCAGTAGGGCAAAACTTCAAAACATATCCAAAAGAATTTTTATCAAAAATAGGGACATGTCCCCTTGCAAATATTTTGGCTTTTTTCACTCTTTTACCAGATGTGGTTGCCTATGTTTTTGCATCCCCAGCTGCTGGCTGCCCAACTTTAGTGGTCTAACTAAGCTAAAAAAGGTGGGCAATAGAGACACTCATACCGTCTAAGTTCAGGAACCTAACTTTAGTGAATAATTTATCCCAGACAATTACCCTGGACTTTTTCTGCAGTCAGTGGAAAAAGATACTTCCAGGCATATATTCAAATCACTTAAATTAGGTTCCTAAATTGGCACATCAGATGCAATCTTTGTATTTGCATTGTGGAGGGGATGATTTGCTTTCAAAGGGAAATTCAGAGAGCTTATGTACACAAATATCCTTGTGCATAGTTTATCATCTCTCTTTTTACAGTGTCTTGATAAATATGTTTAAACACAGTACCCTTTGCCTAATCTATTAAAAAACAGTGTATTGAAAATAAAATTATGGACTTGTATTTCTGAAAACATGCTACATCACATCCCTCAAACAGAAATACATACTCCAGAGAGGGTAATATGACACAGCTCTGAGGATTTCAGGACTAGCCATGTAGCTGGGACATGGCCTAGTGTTTATGTGTCTTCTGCTTGCACAGCTTTTAAAAAGAGCACCTGTGAAACAGTATGTCCACCTAGACAGAAGACCACATTTGCCTAAGGGCTCTGTTCTCCCCACCTATTTCTGCAGATCTCTTCTTAACTGCATGGCAAAGACATCTATGTTATTAATCAGCTGTTCTGATTTATCACACACGTATTGAACTTCCACTAGTGAAATCCTCCTGGGGCTCCGAGTGGGACTTCATGCTCTCTTGAATTAGCAGAAACTCTGTGAGGAACAAATTGCTCATCAAGGCAAGGGGATGAGCAGACCCTTGGAAATTCAACTATGCTAGGAGGAATGAACCCTGGGGACTCTGGTACATATTGTGTGCTACAGGTACACAGATATCACACGAGGGTTCAAGAAAAGCCCTCCTTAGTAGCGTGTTTTGTGGAAAGAACACCAAAGGGCAGGTTTCCACAGTTGCTGCCAGCTGCCTGCTGCACATCGCTGAGGGTCACGTTCTGGACCCCCAAAAACAAAGAGGGTTACGGCATTGTCTGCAGTGGGGCTGGGATTTTTCTGTGAGTGTCCTCTCCTCTTGGGTTCTGCTTTTCCAGTGCCAGGAACAAAGCGCTTAGAGTAAGTGACTCAAAACACAGGAGAGGTTCAGGACCAGTTAAAAAGAAAAAACATTCAGCAGGGAGTCTATGGGAAAATCTGAAGGAAGCCTTGACATAAAACAAATCCAATGCCTATCCTACCAGGGTCTCGTATTACGGTGGTACCGACTGACATATTATAGCTGGCAAAGGCTAATGCCAGTGTA
This sequence comes from Phaethon lepturus, assembly GCF_000687285.1. Taxonomy (NCBI): domain Eukaryota; kingdom Metazoa; phylum Chordata; class Aves; order Phaethontiformes; family Phaethontidae; genus Phaethon; species Phaethon lepturus. The sequence goes on along the minus strand of NW_010525371.1, from coordinate 73,348 downwards.
AAAAAACTGTGATGTTAGTTCGACTGTTCAAATACTCAGCAAAAAATGTTTAAAAAACTTTCTGTGCAAAGTTAACTATAAACACAATATAATTAAGTTAATACTATTTTTCACTGTAAAATACTGGCACCATCCTAGAAGTGAATAAATGGTTGTTTTGCTTTAATTGAAATAATAGGAAAATATTGTAAACTGGGGAATAAAAGCATATTGTTCTAGAGAAACATTTTTCAATATAATTTTATTGTGTCTATTTTGCTGTCAACTTAGCAACCTTTGAGACCTCATAGCAAAAATTTATTATTTGATTTATCAGTTCTTACTTGAGACCATAATCTTGAGTTAATACTGCAAGGTCAGGGAAGTTTAGGAATCCAGTGGTCTCAAATGAATGTCAGTTAGCTAAGAGGTGCTCAAGGAGGGTCTATTAATAATGAAAGCTCCAGGCAAATGTATAATTGAAGCCCTTCAGATCACAACACAGAGTTCACATTCTCTTGAAAGTCATCTGAGGAAAAGATGTTTTGTTATAACAAAGAGAATACAATATACAGTAGCAGAAAGAAAAATCTATATTGTGCATTCTATAGGTGTGATTTTATGTGACAGCATAGCTATTGCTACATAAATAATGTCGAAACACCTATGACAACAAAGAGAGTGAAGATTTCAAAAGAAAGACCATTTTCTAACCTGCATATTTTAATATTTAAAAATAGTAAAATATATAAAAAGTCCAAACAGACACTGTTGTGTGTCTGGTGATAATCTAAATACAGAAAATAAAGTTTCATTACAGTCTGATCCTTCATCTGAGTTAGCAACAAAACTGAATTCCAAGAGAGGTATAAACATAAGTGCTTAATCACTAGTATACAATACGTTCAAATCAATTTATAAATGTTAGAAAGTAGTCCTTGTGATTTTACCAGTTAGAAAACTAAAAAATGTATTTTCTGTATTTTATGAATGGCGTGTATCAGAGTCACATAACAAATTAATAAGATATTAGGATGAAAGGACGGGACTTGAGGGTTCATAAGCCAACACTCACACTACTGTTAGTATACTATTTTTGTTTAGGGTGACTATCAAGACATATAGATGGGAGAGGTTATGCTTGTGTTTTTTGTTTAAAGACACGCAACTCCATACTGTCCTCAAGAAATGTATAGGTGATCCCTGTTTTCTAAGACCATGAATGGGTCTTAGAAATAAGTGCTTGATCAGAGTGAGTCAGCTATGTCCACAGGTACAGAACAAGTTCAGCTAGGGCTGTATACAGAGGCAGCTCCATGGTCCGAGGACGTGGTGACTGTACTCTTTGCTTGGCCCTCCCCGGGATCTGCTCGTGTTTTACATGCAGGGTGGAGGACACAGGTGTGCCATGTGGTCAAGACTCAAAGGTTTGCCGACACTGCCAGGGCAGCTGAGCTCGGGGGCAGTCAACGGTGATGGAAGCAGGCTTGAGCTGCCATGGTTGGGGTGGATTTACTGAGGGATTTACATAGTGTGGATTAATGGGAGTGGGACCTTGGCAGACATGTCAGCTCACACATTTTATGCATCCGGCTCACACATCTGGCCCTTATTTCCACCAGCTGCATCTAGTGTGTGGGCTTCAGGAGCAGGAGGCGGTGCTCGGCTGTAGCCCAGGACCATGCACGTCTTTTCGGCCATGGCTGAGCACCTGAGCTGATGTGGGGCAGCTTGCCTGTTTCTTGTGACCCAGAGTGGCAGGCATAATTGTACCTGTGCCGTGTGAGAAAACTGCAGCTGTCCTGCTGTACAAGGCAGCCATTCCAATTCTGCCTTCTCCCATCACCCTCCCAGGCCACTTTGGGTTGTGGGTCATGTCAGGGTTACACCGTCTTTGCCCATGACAAACTGAGCCAACATTAATTTTTTTTCTGGGGCCCCACTGGCAGTTTGGTTCTTTTTGTGGTATCAAGGAGGGGTGTAAAGATCACTTTTGAGAATGACTGTTGAGTTCAGTGGTTTGTGTCCCAAAATAAGAATTGGGACATATTGGACCGATCCATTTGAGCATTGTTCAAAAGGATTGTGTTGCCTGTGAACACTTATAATTCCGTGCTCCAAAGACAGCAAAGAGTAAAAACATTTCTTATTTTAAATATTAAGAAATAAATATTTACTATTATTATCATTTCTTATCACTCTTTTTAATAGCAATCCACAAGAAGAAAAGAGCAAAGTTACTAGGGATGCCATTCATCAAAGTGAGTCATCTTAAGTCAGTCAGATTTACTTAAGTCTCACTGTAATTCTTCTCCCAGACTTCTGAATCCACACAGCATTTTCTTGGGCAACTGTTAAAACTTTCTGTTGGTTTAGTTACACCAGGCTCCTGTCTTATCAGCTTAGTATTGTTAAGACAGAGAAAGTCACAGATACATCTTTTAAGATAGTTAACTATCCTAAGAGCTTTTAGCTCTGTATGGGGAAGGATGCTGGGAGGCTGTATTTGCCAAAGCACATGAACAGTCACCTTCTCAAGTCCCATGTGGTTTGTCTGCTGGCTGCTCTTTAAAGAAACACTCCTATCCTGGTTTTGGGAAATGGAAAGAGTTTCTCTCCTGGGATCTAGTCAGAGGGCCATGATACGACTATGTTACAGGGATCAGAATAAAGGAAAGAACAAATGTTTTTAGCCCAGATCAAATGTTTGGGGAATGTCCAGACTGGCAAGATATCAAAAAAAGACCACTTGAATCTGGTGGCTCACGGCTTAGACAGGTGCATTCTTTGCTGGGTAAAGAACTGGCTGGATGGCCGAGCCCAGAGAGTTGTGGTGAACAGAGCTAAATCCAGCTGGCAGCTGGTCACAAGTGGTGTTCCTCAGGGCTCAGTTTTGGAGCTGGTCTTGTTTAATATCTTTATCAATGATCTGGATGGGGGCATGGAATATTTCCTCAGGAAGTTTGCGATGACACCAAGTTGGGTGGGAGTGTTGATCTGCTGGAGGGCAGGAGGGCTCTGAAGAGGGATCTGGACAGGCTGGATTGATGGACAGAGGTCAACTGCATGAGGTTTAAAAAGGCCAAGTGTCAGGTCCTGCACTTCAGTCACAACAACCCCATGCAACGCTACAGGCTTGGGGAGGAGTGGCTGGAGAGCTGCCCAGTGGAGAAGGACCTGGGGGTGCTGGTTGACAGCCGGCTGAATATGAGCCAGCAGTGTGCCCAGGTGGCCAAGAAGGCCA
>NW_010525371.1:64423-70005 GCF_000687285.1 Phaethon lepturus | reverse complement strand
CTGTGTTCAGTTTTGGGCCCCTCACTACAAGAAGGACGTTGAGGTGCTGGAGCGTGTCCAGAGAAGGGCAACAAAGCTGGTGAGGGGTCTGGAGCACAAGTCTTATGAGGAGTGGCTGAGAGAACTGGGGTTGTTCTGTCTGAAGAAGAGGAGGCTGAGGGGAGACCTTATCGCTCTCCACCACTACCTGAAAGGGAATTGTGGTGAGGAGGCTGTTAGTCTCTTCTTCCAAGTAACTAGCAATAGGACAAGAGGAAATGGTCTCAAGTTGTGCCAGGGAGGGTTTAGACTAGATATTAGGAAAAAATTCTTTCCTGAGAGAGTGGTCAAGCATTGGAACAGGCTGCCCAGGGAGGTGGTGGAGTCGCCATCCCTGGAAGTATTCAAAAAACGTGTGGACGTGTCGCTTCAGGACATGGTTTAGTGGGTATGGTGGTGTGTTGATGGTTGAACTTGGTGATCTTAAAGGTCTTTTCCAACTTTAATGATTCTGTGATTCTGTGAAAACTGTATCTTTCCCTTTACCCACTTGTGGAGGAAGGCCAAGCATTTGTCATACAACTTTCTATGATATTGTAAGATTTTCATGCTGTTAGTTATTAGTGCTGGTCCCAACATGAACTTGTGAGATGGAACTTCATCTAGGCATGCCAGTTGGGGAACAAACCTGTCAGCATACACCTGTTGTTACAGAAATCATGGCTTCTATAAAACCAAAATATAATGTAACCATAATCCTAGTCAAGGGCCTATGTAAGTGCACAAAATGTAACATAGACTGACTACATGGACAGGAGGTCTGTGTAAGTATGCAGAATGATGAGACTTTCACAACACATGGTAATATATTTACTTCATTAAAAGTAGGGACCCTGTTAGCCAGACCCCTGCACCTAATATGTCCTGAGAATCAAGTGGGTTACCACTGTAAAAATACTGATAGTACTGATAAACAATGGATTTGGTTGTAGCATTTCATGTTGTGATGTTCTAAGAAAACTGATTAAATTGGTATCTCATAACATTTGGGAATTTAGTTTGCTTTTTCCCTACTCCCTACAAAGTTCCTGAGGCCGTCACCTACTAATCCCTTGTGTACCCTTTGCATCTGATGGTATACACACAAGAGAAAAGTTCTAAAGGTTTAGTCATTTGCCAGCAGGGCTGTGGAGAGGCAGTTCTTTGTTTCAAATGAAACATAGTCTTTGGAAGTGTTTAACGTTCCTGCTTGCAGCCATTAAAAGTTTTAAATGCTATGCTTCTATTATGACTGCTTTGGGGGACTCCAAGAGCACTTCAATGGTCTGAATATTTTGGGCTGCAAATCCATTTCAGGAGAAGACCTGCGCAGACATTAGCCTTCTTCCCATGCCCTACTTATCACAGGTGCTGAGCCCAGAAGGGACTTCCACAATTTCCAACATGTGCTCTGCTGTGAATGCAGCCATCACTGAGGCCCAGATTAAGGAATGTGCCACAGAGTACCTCTTCCTCATAGACTAGATCAGTCTTTAAAACATCCTAAAACACAGGATTATAAAGACAACTGACTTTTCCCCCTTGAGGCAGAAAGAAGACAATTCAGAACTCTTTGAAGCACACTGACAGGATGTTTACAAAGAAAAACACATTGTGGGGAGACAATCTTTCACATACCACCATGGACATGTAATTTAAATTGTATAAGGAAGTTCTTCATCACTCTTAATGGGGAAAAAAGTAGGCAAATAGCTTTTTTCTCTACTCATATCTTGACCCCAAGTTCAGAGAGAGAGATTGGATCTAGGAACCAAAACTCCATGTGTACAAATAGCACTATAAAACCCACATAGTCATTGGTACTAGATATGTTTTTTATGTCCATATTCCTCAGGCTGGCATAAAAAAGTAAAGTCATTAATAATTAGAAAATTAGCATTAAGCTAAAGAAAATTCCAAATGTAAAAACTTCCCTAATGATGCTTACTGAATCTCCCTTGCTGCCATTGCCTTTGGCTATATTACAGCCATTGCTTGTTTTGCAGAGCTTGAATGTCTGTAGTATGAAAAATGGTGCTGACAGAAAAACTTAAATGTAACAAATGTCATATAAAAAGGCTAACTCTGTAATGGCCATTGTCTTGTTTCCACTGTGACTTGAAATGAGAAATGAGAAGGAGGTTTAGGTTGGGGTTTAGTGAGAGATTTTTCACTTAAAAACATAATTAGGATATTGAAAAGTCTAACAAAAGATGAAGACTCAAACAGCATGGAGTTGAACAGCAGTGAGTGGAGAGCACTTTGTGGCATGGTTAATGAATAGCAGTCCAAAGAAAAAGGATGGATTAGAAAGACCGATAGTTATCTTCATATTAATTTCCCAAATTTCTGTACACTATTTGGAATGGGGATTATTATTAACTAGGATCTTGCAGCTCCTTTTGAAGACTTTTGTCATTATCTTGGCTAAGAAACACCTTACTTAAACATAATATGAGAAACGTGGCATTATTGAGATTATTTCTCAGGCTACGGCTTCACATGTGTACCTATGCTGAAGTCCTTAAGAAATGTGAAATATTTGAAAATGCCAAATAAATGAACACTTATTGTAACCTTTCCCTTAAATCATTAGAACTCCATTGTTTCTGCTTAAATTCCTCTCATCCTGGGCACAGTAGGTCTCGATCTGTGTTAATCTGCTAGTAACTCATGGTGTCAACCTGTGCAGTGCCTCTGGCCTCTGGTAAGTGGCCATGGTCTTCACTTCTCCTTCCTCCATTCTTAAACAAAGCAAACAAAAAATAATAAAGGAGAGAGAGAGGTAAATCTGTATGGAAGAGAGCCAAACTCTCAAACAAATTTGGAGTTTGGTCACCTTTCTCTGCAGCCTGATTTGGATCAGCTTTCTCAGGCCTTTGGTCCCATACCATGACCAGGCAGGGATGGGTCCAACACCCTAGGAGGCTGCTGTAGCCTTGCTCTGGAGTATGTCTATGTTGGCAGTCTATGATTCAGACTGTCACAGGGGTTTCTTCAAAGAGTATCTGATTCTTCGCTGAAGATACAGCCCCATTTTAACCTCAAATGCCAGCATTGGAATTTCTAAAAATCAGTGGAATTATTTCCAAAATTCTTTATTACGTTGGCATAAAGGAAAAAAAGATCAGACTAGAATATAAATAATTGAAAATGTACTGTGTTTCTTCTTTGCTCCTGTAATCCACTCAAGGAGTGGAATAAAAGCCTTCCCAGAAGTGGAATGAGGCACTTTAAACTTTACTGGTATGAAACATTTATTTCTAGACAAGATTAGTGGTTCACTTGAAGATTGTAGCCACCACAAATTATTAAATTTTGCAGTTGAATACATCTTATAAGTGAATGTCTAAATGCAACACCTAACATCTCAACTGCAGATATTCAAAATAACTGAATAACCACTTTTATTTAGATGACAAAATACAGATGTAGGAGCCAAAATTCATTCACTCAGGTTTTAGTATCTGTCCTTCAGACTCCAATTCCTATTTAAACTTTATTTAGAAGAGAAAAAAAATCCTAAAACCTGAGTCAAATCTGATTAATTTAGAGTTTTCTTGCACCTTGTGTTATTAACAGGTGGATGATAATTGGAATGGGAAACCAAAGTGGAGAGTGAGAAAGTGACTGAGCGGAGCGTGAGAAATTAAGTATGAAGAAGAGAGTGAAAGGATGAAGGCAAAGGAAACAAGATTAGATGGGATAAGGTCTGGGAGAAAAATCCTTTCTGGCCAGGCCTATGGAAACTGAATGGGTAGTGATTATAATTTTGTTTGTAGATTGTCTCTGAACCACTGCCAACATCAGATAATTTAGCCATGGTTGGAGTATAGGAATGGCTTACCTTTTTCCTCTGTGGAAGGAAAATCACTTTGCAATACATTTTGTAGAGCCTTTCATTGGATTCAAACTGTAGCTGAAGGTGACACCTGATAATAGCGGAACTTAATTCTTGCAATCTGGCCACAAGATGAAGGAATCAAAAGAATTAGCAGAAAGATATAAGTGTTCAGAAGGGCTAGTTTTCAACACACACTCATGTAATCAGGATTCAGAAAAAAAAGGGGGACATGTTAAGAATGTACAGATAATGTCTGGACCATAGCAGGGAGATTTGAACAAGCAGAAGCAACCATATTGAGTGAAACAAGGAAATTAAAAGCTCTGCTATGCAAAAATACAGGACTATTTTGACAGACCCTTTGGAAAGAAATGGTGAACCATTGTAAACTGAAGAGTAAAACACGAGTCGTTTAAGTAGGTGTTTAGTGTAGGGATCGTTAGGTTGGTTGTGTTAGCAGTCATTGTCTTCCATCACAAGCGGAAAATCTGACTGTCTGAGAGTGGGAAAAGCATCATGCCTGAGGATATGATGAGAGCCGACTGGGATAACTTCATTTTAGGTAGTTTATGACAACTTGGTGATGGGGTGCAGGTGAAAGGAATCAGAAGCCTCACAAACTCAGCCATAAAGGGTCACAGGGATGGAAAAGCTCTCTGAGTCATGTGGAGTTTTGGACAGTGATCTTGGAGAACACGGGTGGAAACATACTCAGTGAGATGAGAACTAAACCCATGGGTATTTCAGCCTGTATATTTTAGGGCACTAAAAAGAGCTGTAGAGGAGCTGCTGTCCCTCGTTGTGAGAGGCATCTCCTTCTTTAGACATCAAGCCTCAGAAGCCTTTGTCTCACTTGCAGCTCTGTAAATTATTTCCTCCTAAAATAATAATCAACTTTAGATAGCAGGTGTCCTTTTTTTAAAGCTGAGGCAATTTGTTCTAATTTGACTCATGCTATAGTATTTCTTCTTACGGCCTGCATCTCATATACAAGCTGAGCACGATGTTTCAACATTGGGAAGCTGAAGTAGAGAGTGCAAGCGAAGAAAATCTGAAACTATTATTGTTTCAAACACATCACTAAAACCACCTTGGAAAACAGCCCAGGCTGTTCCAAACTCTGCCTTTTCAGTCAGTGGAAATGGAGGTCAACAAAGAAAAGAAAAAAATGAAAAAGGGTCTGTGCTCCTGGGCTCTGCATGACCGCCATCTCGGCCATCACCCTGTGCCCTCTTCACTCACGCTTAAAGCCAGATGGAGGGCTCTCTGAGATCATCACCTGCTTTGACCCTTGCCTCTGAGCACAATATTGCAGCAGCCTGGCACAAAGTGCTTTGTATAGATGCAGCAGTTTCACAGATATATACAGTACCTCAATTTTCTAAAAATAACCAAGGACAGGAAATGCTGAGCTTAACTTCTTCCCCTCTGTACAGCACAACCTTCAGTGGCATAAGTGAAAACGAGAGTCTTAAAGCAATATCTTTGACAGAGATGCTCAGGGGAGTGGTTTAGTAATATATACCATATTTTTTATTTGGTAGGAAGTCCAGATTTCTTAATGTCCTGTTACATATCTGAAGCGTTATGCGCACATGCCTGAACAATTTGTTTAAGTCTATACATCATGCTGTTTCATCACTTACTTAAACTCAGTGAATTATTTCCCAGCCAGATTTTATTTTCAGATGTACCCAACCATCCGTGTGAGGGACAAAGC
>NW_010525371.1:61988-64392 GCF_000687285.1 Phaethon lepturus | reverse complement strand
TCCCTTCCTCCTTTCTGCCACAGAAAAAAATAGTTTCATAACTATTAAACCAAAATACCCTTGTTCTAGGTGCTGTTGTCATTAAATATATTCCCATGAAGTTTCTTTAACTCAAAGTAAAAGTTGAGATCTCAGGATGATTCCTGTCTCCTAAATATGTGACCCAGAAAACTGAGAAAAATGAAGACATGTTATAGCCAACTGCAGAAATATCTTTAGGCTTGCTGAAAGTGATCAGGCAGGGATGCTAGACTAGCTCTGCAAAATTAGGCTTTATGGGAAGACATTTTCTAACATTTGTGGACAGTATCAGTGTACCTGACACTCAGTAACAGCCACCTAGGCTAACAAATGGCAGCAGAGGGAAATCCTGGTGCCGCATTACAGACGCTTCGCACTGCTTCCGCACTTCCAAGGGTAGTGTTGCCAGCTAACTCAGGGTTTTTAAGTATTACTACATCTAGATAAGGACTTTTCCAGAGTGTTTGAATCTCTGTTTAAGTGGTAGGAGCATGGCTGGAAAACAGACATGATCCCTGGCTTCTGTAATACCTTTTTGAAATTTTTACCACTTGGTTATTGTTTCCAGGAAAAGAAGGCTAAAAGGATGTGGTACAGTCTTTCCCAAACATAGGGAAGTAAATAAAACTAAGGAGACAAAAACCCCCCAGCAATCAGAGAAAGTCATGAAGCAGTGCAAGGATCTGAGAGGAGGTTTGAATGCTGTTCTAAAAAAGTAGATTGCAGTTTTCAGGAGGATCAGAGATTCTGATGGGAACTCTTTTAAATTGTATATACGAGCAAAAGGTAGAGCATAGTACATATGCAGAAGGGCTAACCTGAAGCAAGAGGCAACTTGTTATTTTGATATCAGCTGTATTTTGTTATCAGCTGCAAAAGTTACATCAACAGGTGATGCAAATAATAAAAATAAGGGGTTTTTCTCCTCTACGCATATAACACTGATCAGCCTTTCATGCCTTCATTTTACAACTACTGTGTTTCCAGTTTACCTTCTTGGCGATCAAACCAGAAAGGGCACTTTATAACATCTGCATGCAATTTTTATAGACACTAGTGATTCATAAACTTTGATTTCAAAGACATTTCTTACAAGTCTTCTTGCTCCACAGGACCACATGAGTTCCCCCACAAAAATCCTTGATTTGTTTCCAGAGTTTATCTCACAATTTCTGTTGTCTCAGGGATGAAGTGGTTTTGTTATAGCTCAGTCATTGAGAACCATTAACTTAGCAAGCTCAAACAAATTCCTGAGCCTGGAAAGGGACCTTTAGCCATTTTTGTCCAGAGATTCTTTCGTTGGTTTTGCTAAATACTTCTGGATTGAAAAAAAAAAAGTGTCTAAATCTAACAATAAGTCTGGTAATATAGTTTCAACTTTGTCTATATTGTTTCCATGATGGAAAAAGTTAGTTAAAAGATATACCAAGATAAAGTGAGAACAAGTGAAGAAAGAAAGTTGTAGTGGCTTGGGATAAATGGGAACATGTTTTTCCTAATAATAACTAGAATAGGTAAATATGCAAATAATAAAATGTTGATTTTGGCAATGCTATTACAAAACTATATATTAAAATTCAGTCAGGGCTTAGGCATATTGGTAATTCAAAGCTTAAATGCATTACAAAACTCTCTTAAACATCACACCTGTAATTTTGTAATATTTGCTGATAAAAGCATTATGAGAACCCAAAAACCATGTGGTTTGGTTGGAACTACCACTTTGCTGAAGCTGAATTGCAGACAGGAGCTTGTCTGATCTATGTTGAATGTCATCCTTACCACTGCAGCAGAGTAACGGCTTGGAGAAAAACAAATGTAGACAGAATTTCTAGCAGCTAGCATTGCTATGGGCTTGTAGTAGGATCTAGTTTGTGCTCAGTGACTAAAGATTTCCTAAAAAACAGCAACAGATAAAGAAGGGCTCCACGGTGGCAAGATGTGTAATTCCAGTAATTGTTCGCTCCAGGAAAATGTTAAAGGATAAGGAGAGATTGTGGACTCTTGAGTTTTTATTGGAGCAGTTTCAGGCATTGCTGTACATTTAAATGGAGTGCAATAAAAATATTTGAAAGCATGAGGAAAAGGAAACTGTTCTCTAAACACAACAGAGATGTGGGTTTTATGTAGTGGGGTAAAGCAAGTTCAGGTACAATCATACAGACATCTTTGTGGTTACCATTTTGAAGAAGATTTTTATGGTATTAAACAAGCATAACTATGCTTTCAATCAGTTGTGGGATCTCACTCTGTATTGGGTTTGCATGGCCAGGTTTTGGTAGCAGGCGGGTCACAGGGGTGGCTTCCGTGAGAAGCTGCCAGAAGCTTCCCCTGTGTCCCCCAGAGCCAATGGCAGCAGGGGCCACAAGGGACCCACCCGACG
>NW_010525371.1:35401-61617 GCF_000687285.1 Phaethon lepturus | reverse complement strand
GGTCGGGCCGATCCTGTTCCTGAAGGACGGCACCCGTGGGGAGACCCAGGCTGGAGCAGTTCGTGAAGAACTGCAGCCTGTGGGAAAGGCTCACGGTGGAGAAGTTCATGGAGAATTGACTGCCATGGGAAGGAGGCTGGAGCAAGGGAAGGGTTTGAGGAGCCTCCCCCTGAGGAGAAAGGAGCAGCAGAGACAACGTGTGATGAACTGATGAACCACAACCCCCATTCCCTGTCCCGCTGCGCCGCTCAGCAGGGAGGTAGAGAAATCAGGAGCAAAGCTGGGCTCAGGAAGAAGGGAGGGGTGGGGGGAAGGTCTTTTAAGATTCGGTTTTAGTTCTCATTACCCTACTCTGATTTTGATTGGCAATAAATTAAACTGATTTCCCTAAGTCAAGTCTGTTTTGCCCATCACGATAACTGCTGAATGATTTCTCCCTGCCCTTATCTCAACCCACAAGCTTCTCATTATAGTTTTGTCTCCCCTGTCCAGCTGAGGAAGTGGAGTGATAGAGCAGCTTTGGTGGGCACCTGGCATTTAGCGTAAGTCAACCCACCACACATCCACAGTTACAGTAATTCAAAGAAAAAATGTCAAATCAAGACCAGATTTGTTGGCTTTTAAATAATTCAGTGTATCTTAAAGATCCTACCTTTTGTCACCTAGGCAAGTTGGGCTGAAAGCCAGCAGCTTCATCTACATACATCAGGGTGAGACTTCTGGGTTTAGCTTGTGTGATTCTCCTAGGACCTCTACGACATTACTGGAGAAGCTATTTATTGATGTGCCTCCTGCTGTGTCTGGCTAAGAATTTGGAACACGCCAACTATTTCCATAATGAGCTGATGAACTCACAGATAGTTGTCGTAAGATTAAGCAAGTCAGTTGGAAATAGGATCCAAAGAAACATGAGCTCTTTCAGAAAGAGGTCATCTACCTCAGGTGCGTGCTTAACACAGAGGGACTTCCCAGTGACAAGAGAAAATGTGAGCAGTATAGATCGGGGTAACTAACTCCCCGGTCATACTCAGAGTTAAAAGTTTCACAGGGCTACACTAGTAGTACAGAGGTCTATTTCCATGGTACCAAAACTATTACGTGGTTTGGGACAGAAGCGGAAAACAGGACTTCCTAACTGTTGGGAACCTGTAAAAGTAAAAATGGTTCTCAAGTGGCCTTACAGTCTCTTGAGCTGCATTTTGAAACTGTCCATATTCCATGCAGAGGTGAAGGGATGCTGGAAATGAGAACAATGAAGAGTGGGATGACTCAGTCCCTGACACAAAAAAATACTGAACTACTAGACTTATTTTTAATTTATGTGTATCAAACAAAATTCTAGTTAAAGGGTAACATACTATTTTACAAGGGTTCTTCATAATAAAAAAAAACCTTATTTGTGGTGGGGCTACACCTTCACAGGCAGACCTGTAGTCTTGGGCAGACACATAGGATTTGTACAGGTGCCTCATAGGAACAACATCTGCAAACACTGTCCCCTCATAGAACAGGGAACTGGTTGCTCAGAGGGATTTGGTCCCCAAAGTTTTTGCATGTTCACAGTTCCTATTTCTGCTGCTAGGACAATGGAGAAGGGTGTTGCTGGAATATAGCCCAGAGCAAAGAGATTGCTCAAACAGAGGATCTTGATGTTAAAATTATGTTACTGGAATTTCAGTTGATGGTTGCCAACATCTTGGAACAGTTTAATCTTCAATATACTATTGAAATTATTTTTAGTGGGAACATCTGGAATACAAAGATGTTACGTTGTTTAAGTAAAGAGAAATCCCATGGAATGATGGGGAAAATATCACCTTATTATATGGTGTTACAGGGTGGTCTCCTGAAGGAATATTATGGTAGGGCTGGGGATGAATGAATAGAATATGCGCAGAAGCTGACCTGAGGAAGCTAGAGCCATTTCCCAATTTTTGTGTTTGTGAAGGAACCTGCTGAGAGGGACTTGTATTTTGGAAGAGAGAAATATGGTGTTGGTAGGATGTCTTTTTCCTTCTCCTTCGGTATAAGGGTATTTCTAAGTTGTGGTAGAATAATTTTTTTTAATAAACCAGAACTGTTGCTCCATTCAGCCTGATGCATACCACCTATACTTGGAACACAGGAAGGATTAAGATCATGCTATTAGTTTTAGTCTCAGACATCTCAGGGTTGTGATCTAGGGCAAAACTTCTCATACACAGAACTGGTATAGGAAATATAGTGTCTTTGTTTCAGGGAGCTTGGCTTCTTCGGTCATTATTTACTGAGAAAGAGGAGTTGCCTCACTGTTCACTTAAACTGCATAACTAGCTTTTCTAATGCTGCAGAATGGCTGGAGTATAGGACTATTATACTCATGGCTACCTGAAGGCATTGCATGTAGTATCTGAAAGACACTAGTTCAATGTGGTCGGAAGTACTGATTTGAAACAGAGGGTTTCCCCTGGTAAAGTGGAATATTTACCTGGGGACAGGCAAGAAATAGGTGAAAATTGTGTAGAGAGCAAAAAGCAGTACTTGGAAGGTCAGAGAAAAAGAGAAGATATTCCTGAAAAAATGATGTTTTTATAGCTGGGATTACTGCTAGTAGAGCCATGCAGTTTATGATGAGTTGTGCCACACCTTTCGATAAAGAATGGATCTACGGCCATTTGGTTAATCAATGTGTGACCCTAGAAAATTACTCACTTCGTCTGCTATACAGCAAAGCACATGCTGCAAACTGGCACTCCCTCCTCCACTGGACAATGGCAAACCATATGGAACAATCAGACATGGGCAGGAAAACAAAATGGCCAATTTCAGGTCTTTTCCCACTGCAGTCTGGGTGAAGAAATTCCAGGTGATGTCATGCCCAGCAGGTTCACGGAAGGAAGAGTAGGTCAGTTGTACAGTGCTTCCATTTCTGTGCAAGATTTTATTATCATTACCTTGAAGCAGGCTGGCTTTCAAGTTCCCAAGAAAAGCTCAAGGGAGAGTGTGATATTTAAGCCTAGACATCTTTTCTCATCTGGGTTTCCTGTCACAATGCCAGTGTCTGTGTGTGCAAAGATCTGGCAGCCTGAAATACTTTGATATATTTTTTTCCCAGGCTTCAAAAGAAAAGGTAAACAATGGGCTTGTGACTCCAGGGTGAGCACTGGTAGCCAAGAGTTTACGAGGTAGCTCATCTTCTTTATGCTTCTGGCATCACTTTAAATATTTTGCTGTGTAGAGGGGATGTGTGAAAGAAAAAGAAACTCATTTAGTGGTTTTTGAGGCTGCAGGTTTGATGCCTAGAGGTGATTTCTGGTCCACACAAGTCTTCTGCTCTTGCTACAGGTAAAACAGAGGGCAACTCCGCATCAAAGACTTAAAACATCTATTTAAAACCAAAAAGTAAAGTCTAATTTTTAGAATATCCTTGAAAGATATTTAGATTTCTTTGACAGTGCAAACAATATCTTATAGGTAAGAAATACAGTGGGGGAGGTGTTCAGCTTACTAGTGCTTTGGATATTTATTTTAAATGTTTTAGATTCCCTAACATGGCAGCTGTAAGTTCAATATGCATATACTCTGTTTGTTTATTTTGTTATAATACTGTTATATATTATAGTAAACATAATCTTGGAGCTGGTAAGATCTATGAGAATAGATTTAAAAAACTGATTGTGTATTGTTTATCCTGAATGACCAATTATAAAGTCTGTAATTGTTCATTGACACTTCCTATGAGTAATCCATTAATTTGGGGACGAGAGGGTGACATTTAACAATCTAGACTGAAAAGGAAATAAACAGGAAGAGAATTGCAATTTATGGCAAAGTGAGAAACACAACCCTCAGAAAAATGTACAGAAACACAACCAGGAAATATTCTAACAAAATATCAGGGAGAACTTCTGAATAGGCAAGGGTATACATGACAGTTTACTCATTCAAAGCTCAACATTTGATTTACTGAAAATTGGCAGGAGCAGTCTGTTCAAATCGGTCCATTGCACTTCTCACCGTAGTAGCCTACCAAGCCATCAGAACTGCTGTAAGCAGCAGTGCTGCTATATATAACCTATAGCCTTTCTTCTTTTCATTTTTGTTACACTGAGTGTGAAATTGAAGTTGTTTAAATATAATAAAAATCCAATGCACTCTGGCAAAATAGACTGGATGACTACATAGGAATTTGAACTTTCTGTTTTGCATCTCTGTCTCTGCTTCGGGAGTGGAAATCTGGTTTGTAACAACTGTGAAAGCGACAGACCTTGTACTAAGAAGACTTTTGGAGATGGGGCAGCAGTCATAACAAATAATCAGTGCATTCATCAAAGCAACAGCCCAAGATAGTAGAAAAAACTCTGTTAATAGAAAATGTTTCCTCTTTACCTTCCCCTTTTTCTTTTCTTTTGCATTCCTCTTTCCTTTTCCCTTTCTCGTTTCTCCAAGTGCACAGTTTCCACAAAAACATATTACCCGTCTAGAAAATGTTCTTCAGATTTGGAATTGCAGTCAAAGAGAAACACTAGTGGCTTCAGTATGTCGTATCTGAATACCGGGAAAGTTTCAGTCTCTTTTTACTGGAAATATTTCAGCCCATGATACAGCTGATGTCATGTGCTGCGATGCACATGACATCACTCAGATCTTGGTTGTCTGAGTGACATTATGAATTTCATTTGTGCTTTTGCCTCGTGTTATTAGAAGGGGGATATAAGTGTTCTAAAAAGATAGATTTGGTCTGGGTACTTATAATTATTTTAGAGATTTAAATTTTATTGCATTCTACAATATTTTCACATTACATTTACATAAATTTTTAAGGTGGAAGATAGAAGCCAGAAAATCATCTGTGGCATCAAGGGTCTAAAACCTCTCTGGCTGAAATAAGCTCTTCTTTGCTCCAGGCTAACTTCTTTAATTCCTTTGGCTTATATAGCCAGGGAACTCTTGTATTTTACTTGAGATGACTGCATAATACATTCCATTACAATCATATTTCCATGTGCATTTTATTTAGTGCCAAGCAAAGAAAAATGCTGGCATTCAGCTTACTGGTGTTTTCATTTGTTTTCTTGAGTGTTTATGTAGAACCTCTACCTCACAACAGACATCCAGGCAAGACAGCAGTGAACTGAAGCTAATTTCATGGTCTCTAGTCCTACCATTAACTCTGTACTTGCAAACACATTTGCATGCACAAAAATAAAGTCTCAATGCAGCCCAAATGTGTAAGACTGACGGCATCAGCTTTGAAAGTCTGGGGGGAATTTGACAGGGAGTAAAGGGAATGATATAATTCCCAGAAAGCTGTTGCTGCACCTGATTTGTTACACAAGGTTTGGGGATGCAGTAGTTAAGAGCCTTCCTAAATTAGATAATCAGCTAGCGGAGCCACTAGGATGTGTGCAGTGGCTTTTCTTTCTATGTAGCCCACTGAAGAAAATGGATCGCTTTTGCTCAAAGTCTCATGCACACAAAATTTCATGTGTCGGTTTTAAGTGCAAAACGAGTCTCCTGAGATTCTGCGTTTTGAAATATTTGTGGAGATGTATAGGCACTTTCACACAGCTTTATCTCAGCATTGTAAAATTCCCATGGTTTCTCTGAATACTCTGTAACGGTATAAAACGCTGGAACGGTTGAGAAGGATACAGATCAGCCTGCTGTTGAAATGGGGGAAGTTTAGGCTACATCTGTTCTAAAAAAATAAATAAATATACAACTGTAGTGGATCTGTTAGCCATTTTCCTCAGCTAAATATAGGATAGTGAGCCTGTCAGTCATTAACCTGAGTTTTTTTCAGCCTTTTTGGGGGACTGTCCTTCAAAGGACTTTTTAGTACCCCTTAAGTAACCATCTCTCAGGCTTTTTTTACTGCCTGGTCCCACAGTTGCTGAAAAAGAGAGTTTAATCAGGAGCTAAGGCCCCTTCTGCTCCTCTCTCCTTAAGATTTATGCATCAAAGAGCACTCTGCTCCAGGGGTAAAGGTCACTTTCACAGATACGTTTCCCCATATATCTCCAACTGTTTCTACTCTTCCAGAGAGCAGTGGGCTCCCTCATCCCAGCTCCACTTTCATGACTTTGTTCAAAGTTTAGAAGAGACGCTCACTCCGTTTGGCTCTTTTGAGAGTTTTTATAGATGGATGACAGTATTGCTTTTTCTTCGGCATCTGCTACTTATCTCTGCTACTCTAAAGGCTGCTGCTGTGTTCAGGACCCTGTGCTATAGGCACCAAAGGAACCACGATGCTGTCTTTGCAGTGGAGGTTTTACCTTGCCTGGAGGCCAAGCCAAGGAGGAGAGAGAAGAGACTGAGGTGGTCTGGGAGCCGCTAGCTAACCTCTATCATCTCAGCGTGAGCAGAAGCACTGGGAGAGAAAATGAGAAAGTTCTTGTAGAAACTGAGGTGGGAGCTAAGGACAAGAAAGCAGCAGATCAAGGGGGCAGGAAAGGACCAGGTAGATCTGAGTGAGGCTTTGCAGGTGAAGAGTCTGAGAAGGAATTACTACTACTGCTGTCAAACCTAAAATTATCAAGTGTTAAATGAGTTCAAGCTGAAAAATTAATTATTTGTATTCAAAGCTGCTACTATGTCCATTTTCACAATCAAGTCTCAGGGACCCAAGAACTTAGAGAAATCAAGCTGTAAGCCCTGCCTATAATAAAGTTTGCATAGATCAAATTCATCAACGCTTCAAGTGTATAGAGATCCCTGATGCTTCACCTGGAATAATTCAAATCAGTATGACAAAATTTGACCTCCCTTTTTTAAATACTCACACTCACACAACTGCTCTGTGAAAATGAGATTGTAAAAGACGTCTTTTTACTCTTTCGCTATTCAGTCTGACATTTACTTACATTTCTAAGAGGTATGTCCTTGGAATGAGTCACTTGGTACAGAGCAGAAGGGTTTTTAACTTGCTAAAATTCAGTAACCATACCTCTCTGTGTCCCGACTCCTAAGCTTAGCACCTTTTCCACTGGACATCCCAGAAGATCTTGACAAGAACTCCATTTATTTAATTCTAAAAAATCAGTCCAATAGTTTGTTAGTAAGATAGTTTATTACTCTCTGATTAGTCACAAAAAAAATCAGTCAACAAAAGTAAGAAACAATCAGCCAGGCCTTCAATGACCAGCAAGAGTCTACTCCTGTCCAAAATGTTATTTATTGCAAATTACAAGTTCATATTGAACCAAATATCAAACTACTTTTGGGTTTTTTTTGCAACAGAAGGTTTTTTCTGACATCGATAGTTCTTTATTACTTGAGCAAAAAACACAAACAAGGACAATTTTGGTTTGACTTTGTCCTCCCTCTTTCAATGACCTCCTTCGAAGGCATTCTGGTTTTCATTTTCCATGTGCATGTTAGCTTGACAGCCTGCAGATATACATATACAATTGCAGATATACATATACGATATATTTCCCCTCTATTTTAAAGACGTGGTTTCATTTTCCCCTCCTTTTATTGACAGACTTGTCATTGATTCTGATGTTCATAAAAGCAATGATGACAGATAGATGTCTGTAACTGAACAACCCACAGTGGAGTTCTCTTGTTGTACTAAGTGTTTCTTTTTTGCTTTTTTTTCTACTTACTTTGTTTTCTTTTTTCCAGAGCAAGTGTATTCAGGGATTTATGGATTATTTTCACTGACCAGATGTCAAAAACATAGTATTTTGCGAGGCAGCAAAATTTCCTATTAGTTTTTTCTTCCCTTCTGCATAGTTTCACACTTGTTTGAGTTTGCTGAAATTAAATAGTTTGATACTAACTGATCTCACATTTTTGTTTGTTTAATATTCTTCTGTTTTATAAGGATAATAGCTTGTTGATATCCTCTTAAGACCTCATAACCACCTCCGTCACCAGCCGATGTAATATGCTAGCTGGTCCATAATAACTAGTTATCTATTTATTTTCTCTGGATCATCTTCACAACGCTTGAAAAATCTTTTACTTCCAGTTTTTAAATTGAGTTTTATGAAATACAAACTTCTAAAAGCTACCAGCAAGGGCAAGCTGGTTGTGGGAAGAGGAAAGCAATCGCAGCGTTAGAGTGGGGAAGCTCTTGATGAAAAACTAGCGCTTTCTAAAACAAAATGCAAGTTGGCAGCTTGTGAGGCAGTTTGTAGAAGAACTGAGGTTTAAAGCAGAACTTGGAGAGAAATTCAGGTGCTTTTCCAAGGATTTGAGTCAAGTATGTCATCTGGAGTGATTTCACCTGTCAGCACGGACAGTTCAGGGAAATACTGAGTCCCCTCTCTTTGTCCCTGTTTTTCAATGAAGAGCAAACCCGACTGAACAGAATAAAACTTGCTGTTCCGTCCACCCCCCGTCCTTTTCCTTTCCCCTGTTTTATTTGTCTAGCAGTTGCCAGCAGGGATCAGACAGTAGGAACAGTGCAGTCAGCACCTTTTTCTGGGGCACAAGCACCGGACCAGAATTTATTGGCTTTATTCGCTGCAGGGAAGAGCACTACATCCAAGAAAGAGCCTTTCCTGCGGGGCAGCGATGGTTTGTCACCAGCCCAGTCAGCCAGCTCGGACTGCAGTTTTAAGCTCCGTTTCATGCCCCTCAGGCTGAGAAAAGCCTGCCTCTTCTGGAATGCTAACCAACCTTTTGGGGCCGGATGCCTCCGTTTCATCGGACAATAAATTAAAGAGCTCGTGTTGGACTGGAAGTGACCATTTCACCTAGCTTGAGACGGGGATAAAAAGATGTGGTTGAGCACCGATTTGAAAGAACGGCCAAGAGTCGTATTTATCGAGTAGATCTCTATCCATCTTCTGGGTGGAAAACAGTAGCTGAAGCACTTCCCCGGCCGACGCACGCTCTATAAAGCCATGGGGGGGGAGGTTGGGGAGGGGGCTGGTGAGAACGGGAGGCTGCTTTTGCGGGGCAGCCTGCAGTGACACGGCAACCCAGACATATGGTGTCATTATTCAGCCGACACAAATTTGACACTTGGTGAATTTATTATATTTTGGTTTGCTCCTGGTGCCTGAAAGGCTTTGCAACTGTCTCTTCATAGGGTCTGTCACAGATGTTGATGTATTTTCCTCCTCCACAGCCAGGTTTTACTGTGGAAACTGATACAACTTCACGATAGAATTTCTGGATGAATTATTCACGCATTGCATGCTTTCTGCACATAGGGGGTTGGAAGAAATCCATCCTATTCAATAAATGGTCTCTTTAATCCCCTTTAACAGAGAATTTTCCCTGAGTTTAAACTGTTTCTATTATCACCTTTGTGATCCTAATGTTTTGGATAACATATTTGCAGTTAATGGCTTTGTTAAATTTTTCACTATATTTCACCTTAACATGCAATTAAATTGTCCAGACACAGTGATGAAACTGATACATCGAAGAGACGATAAACCATATGGGCCAGATTCTCATCATCTTAACTTCTGGTAGCCCTTTTTTTTTTTTTTAATCCTGCAGATCATTCCATGTCCAGTGATTTATAGGGTAATTCCTGAAATATCTCAATATTTGTTGTTGTAGACAGAATGGGCTCCTGTTAATGCCAGTACCATCTGTGGAGATGATTTTTTAATTGAAAAGAATTTTCAGTCTTGAGAGTAGAGAGTTGGATGAACTCATCACTGCCCCCTGAGAGAAGATTAATGAAATGAAAATATATCGTACCCCTTTAATACCTGGAGAAGTAATAAGGATGCATCAAGTGACAATATAGGGCATGGTGCGTGGGGGTAAATTGCTTTAACATAACATGCAAAGTCCATCCAAGAATTAAAAATTGCATTTGCCATTTTAAAAACTATTAAGGCATTAGTGTTTTGTATTAAAACTCCTGATTCCATTTTCTTCCTGACTTTTAACTCCAGAAGCAGAGTTCAGATTCAGATTGCCTTGCTCCTGACACCGCATGCAATAATTCATATTCCCAAAATAATCCCATTTAATTTAATATTAAATAGATATATGCTTATAGTAAAGTTTTGAAATCAAATAGCTTGCATGGATACTAATCTTATCCTGAACCAGTGCAAGTGATAGTACGTTTGAAAGATGCATCCAAGTAAAAGTAATAAATTGATATTCATTACCTAAAATGCAAGAGTGCTATTTTTGTTTTAGTATAAAGCTTACACTGCCTTGACAAGAATTGGCAATTTAAAGCCTAATAAATTTTTCCTCAGATTGCTGTGTTTTGCATATTACTAACACAGCCTGAGTTGCTCAGTCACCAGTTGTTATAATGGGATTTTTATTCATATTTTGGAAAATTGCCTTTCTCCATAAAGATCCATGTATTAAGAGCTCACCCTTCACAGCAGTAGTAGTATTCAAATGTGAAGAATATTGAAACTACCTGGCCTCCACCCTAGTGTTGTGTAGAAAGGTCATTAGTAAGCATTTAAAGAATTATTAATAAGCATTTCCCAAAGTGTTTCAATTTACACAATAACTTTAAATGAAATAGAGGAACTAAATTATGTTTCATGTTTTTAGTAAAAAACTTATGTTTTGTTTCTTTTTTCCAAAATAATTGCATATTATTCATAAAATTACTGTATTTAAGAAAAATAATTGACAAAATTCTGTCATTATTACATTACACTTCTGTGAAATGAGAAACAGTACAGCAAAATGTCTTCTGATAATTTAAAAAAAAACCAACTTTTTTTCAACAGCTTGAAGCTTTCTCTTTTTGAGTAGGATATTTTTTTCCAAAAATAGTCAGTTAACAAAGAGCAACAGAATACAACACTCCAGAAGATAAGTATGGTTTGAGACTGTAAACGTCTCATCAATGAACCAAGAAGTGGAGCAAATACAGAATTCAAGTATCTATTTACCTTCGCTTTTTTTGATGTTAATGCACATACAAAAATCCAGTGAACTGCCAAAAATTTGGGTGTAATCTTTAGAGATTCTTTTCTGAAGCAGGAAAATAAGAGCATGGGATGTCAAATTCACCCTCTCCAAAACATGTGGCATCCTTACTACATTGCTTCTGCTAATGGGACAATTATGCTTTGAGTGATGTTTTTCTGCTCTTCCAGGCTTTGAACGTGTTTATAAGCTGCACCAAATGTTGGGGGAAGAAAGAAGTTAGGGTTAATTAAGAGAAACCATCTAAAATGGTGGTGGCAGAGCAAGCAGTAGAAGACTTAGGTCCTTCATTCGGACCTATGAAGCTGTATGACAGTTATACCTTTAACAAAAAAAGCTGTGCTTAGATATTTCCACTTCAGTGCTGTGAAGAATTGCATAGGTACACCTTTTCTTTACCCCCTCTGGTTGGCATCCCCTACTTTTACACGTGCCACTTGCCATGCAGTGTGTACTTTTCTAGTAAAAAAAAAAAAAGGGGGGGAAAACTAATAGTAACCAGCCAGTTGCTCCATTATGAATAATGATTGCTCTTGGTCCAAACAAATAGCAATTATTCAGCTGGAAAAAGTTACAAAAGATTGGGTGTGTTTGGGGGTTTTTCCCCTGAAGGCCCTGGTCCAGTTGAGATCGCAGTAGCAAAGCTGAGACGTGCCGCTGGGTCTGCAACACCTTGCAATGATGGGCAGTCCCAAAGGTAAGTCTTTCCTAGAGTGGACAATTGTCCCTCTTCGCCTGATGCTCCTTATTTTTCCCTTAGGTGCCATTCTGCTGGTACCTGCATGTTGGAAGGGTAGATCCATTGAGCTGCTGTCGTACTCGGGAAATGCCACCCGGTGCGGAGGTGCTGAGGCTGTAAGCAATTTCAGTACAGCGCTTGGTGGAAGAGCAGCCAGGAGCTGTTGTCAAAAAGACAGCCACTGCAATTCGCTGACATACGTCTTTGCTTTATCTGACAAAAAAGCTCTCCCCCCCTTTTTTCCCAGGCTGTGTGCGTATGTGCCACAGGTACGAAGAGCAATGGACCAGAGGGCTGGTGCCAGACCTTACGCCTGTAACCTTTCCCCTCCCTCAAGTCCCTCCTGAAAACTCATCTCTCAGCAGCGCCTGTATTAAATTATAGGCGGGTAATAGCCCGGCAGGCCGAGAGCTGTCTCGGCACGGCGTGCATCGGGGCCGTCCAGCTAGCAGATCACAGCAGCAGCCCTGCGCATCAGTTCCCTCTTCAACGCGTACCCCAAATGCAGCGAAGGCTTTTATGGCCCCGAGCTGAGCCTCTGCCACAGAGACATGCTTCCAGAAAAGCGCACGACCAGCCCTCGGGAGCTGGAAAGCCCTGCGCCGTGGTGTTAGCGTAAGAGCCCGTTCCCGCCCAGGCTTCCCTGCCCTGGCCCACCTCGCCACCCCGGTACTCGCTGCTTTCCAGGCTGACGCCTCGCCGCACCGAGCTAAAGAACGATGCTCCCCTGTAGCTTCCAGCACAGCGGTGCCAAACCTCTCGGAAAGCACTGCATCAGTAGAGAGTAACAGTCAGGTGAGCATCTATTGAAGGAGAGCTAATCGCAAGCTCCCAAAGGGTTTGGGTTTTTTTTCTTTCTTTGCCCACTTGCGTGGTTCTCGGCATTTAACGTCTTCCAGTGCTTTCAGTGAACTACCTGCGGCCCACCGCCATTGGAAGTAGTTCACCCTCCAGTGTCATTACTACAGTAATACATAAAGACCCGAACAAAGGTGAAAGGAATAGCAGGAACAATCCATAGAAATAATCCTTTTGTCCTCCATGAATGTTATTTCAATCATCAAACAAAAATAGTTTAGTAGAGATGAAGTCTTCCTGCTAATAAATATTTCAGCATTCAGCTCTCTATGCAGACCACCTGTAAAAGCCTACGTGTTTAATACTCTGCAATCTGATTCTACCGTGATTTTGGGGGGTTCTAATGGCAACTATTGCAACTACTGCAGTAAATATAATTCTGTGACCCTAGAAAAAGAAATGCAGGTGACAGGTCTTTAAAACCCGATATCCATTGCTAACCGTTCTCCTGGAAATCATGGCTCTAAATTTATTTTGTTTCCCCATTTTCTAAAGGAGAGCAGTGAGGGGAGAGAGGGAAGGAACTGAAAATGTTTCCAGGGAATTACTCAATTTTACTGAGTTGTTGTTGTGTGCTTTACTTAACAAGCCAACTCAAAAATTATAGGTGGCCTAGAAATGGATGATGTGATATAATGGGAAATTGTTCAAATTCAACACAGCTGAAGGATACTCTGTTATTTGGCAGGTATTTTGGCACTTACAAATACTTTTCTCCTGCCTTTTTCTTGTGCAATATTTAATCTCATTGTAACTTTTATTCCCACTCCGTTCTGCTTGTCATTGCCACCTTGCCAGTTGTGTTTTTGGAAACTATATTTTAAGTAGGATTTTCATATTTGGAACTTTGGAAGTAAATAAATTTTTAAAGTGTGTATGAGGGTAAGCAGGCTTTAAAATCTTCCAATCACCTTAGAGAATTTACTTGATTTTTATGGTTAGTTTATACATGCAAGAGCAGATGGACAGAAGAATAGCAAATATATCAGGCCGATAAATATTACCATGATCTATTCAGAATAGTGGAAAATATAATTTTCTTGGCATGTTTTTTTGATGTGATAATATTAAAGAATTTGCAAGGCAGACCCTTAAAGTACTTTCATTTTAAGGAGAAAATTAAGAAAGGGTAAAACTTGCAGGGAGGGTACTCACTGACATTTCCATATAAACAAGAGCAGTCTCAAATAATATTTTGTGAAAATAAACTAACTTGGCTTTGTCAGCATTCAGTGTACACTTGATGTCCCCCATTACCCAAAGACAGATGTGTGGTTTAATAAGCTTTAGCCATATAAGGAGAAAATTTGAACCTAAAAACTGACCAGCAACTTACCTCACTCTTTTGTTATTCTGGTAGCTGCTTTTAGTTTTTTGGGGGGAAAAAAAAAAGAAAAAAGAAAAGAAAAAAAAGAAAAAAAAAGGAAAAAAAGAGTTAAGTCTTTCACCATCTCTATTTTGAAATTTGTGCTTCTGTCATCCTCAGCCAATTGTCCTTACATTAGTCTCTAGTCATCCCAGTGTTCTGGTCTTTGGGTTTTGTTTGGTTTTTTCCTGACTGAAAACAGACTGAAGTTGACCCAATTAAAGAAATTTGGGGAACCTTTAAACCTTTAAAGGATGTCTAAGCCAGCTCCTTGGACCTGTTACTAACTTCTGACCTCAAAGGAAATGAGCTGACACAAGTAATACTATTAATACAAGTTTTGATATTTTTTCTTAAGTCCATACTACCAACTTGACCAAAGACTTCTATGTTGGTCCACTGGAAATGTGGATCTATGGGATGGAGAGGGCAGTATGTGTGGAGAGAAAAAAGAGGAGTTTTACTAGTTATGGTTTTTATGTGTGGCTAGTGAATTCTGGCTAGCCAAGCTCACAGTATTTTTAAATGGCTTAATTCAGAGATTTCTAAGGTTTCCAGCTATGTGAAAGTCAAATTCACTTTTTAAGTGTTTAGACATCAGCACGCAGAGCTGATGACTGTGGGAGTAGTCTCTCATTTTTGGTACTCAATCTTGTGATCAGCAATGTATAAGCAAACAAGTGACACTTTTTACAAATCTGCTGGAGAGGCAGATAATACCCTATGTGTTAGCAGAGTCTGAGGTGATTCAAGAAGCAGCTAGAGGTCACTGAAAAGCTTTGGCAGAGATTTTAATGAGTTTTCTTTTGGAATTCAGCAGTCTCGATGAAGGCCAGGTCTGTTTAAAAATAACAGCTATTTACCTTAAGGGTTTTCAAAACATGAGCCAGGCTTTTTGGTCTCTGACTTTGAGCATGCATACATACAGCAACATTTTTCCTTTTAAATGGAAAAATCTGCAAGCACAGAGTTAGTACATCTATTTTTGATTGCATGATGCACTTCAGTGTTCTGGGATGTATTGTAGGAAGAGGAGGCCATTGTGTAACAGTCACAGAGCTCAGAAAGGTCTTTCCAGTAGCATTGTAGAGACAACAGTGGGAATGACAGAACATAAGGTAAGAAAGGGGGAACCTCTATGTATTGTATGTAGGAGATTATAATTTTTTACTCTCAGAGCAGCCTTGTATACAACAGTTCTTTCTCTAAAGAAAGCAGTTTCCTCTGTTATATACCTTGTTGTGACACTTCTTATTTGGTCACAATCTTTTATGCCTCGCAGATGAAAAAAAATGGAAAATATTGTTTTTAAGTTATAGAAAATTGGCTTTATGGATAAAATACTAGAAAGAAGTTTTGCAAAAAGTCTTTTGGGGATAAATACCACCTTATACCCTGAAGTGGGCACAAAGTCAAATCCCTAGATCTGAGCATCCTCAAATTTAGAAAGCTTGGATCTAGGCAGAAATTTTTCTTGTGCTCTGAATAAATTTACCTAAATATGAACAGAATGAAAATTATTTGTTCAAAAAAAAGTTGATAAAAGGGGAGTCTATGCAAAGCAAGTAACCGTGATGTGAAGTAGGAAATAAAAAATCCCCAACTTTTTGAGTTCTGAGGAGGTATCTTCTATGTCCCAGCACTTGTAACAGCTAAAACTTAGATCTTCCACCAGCTAAGCTTAAGTTATTATTTTAAAAAGATGTTGTTAATCAGGTGTAAGAAGCTGTAGCTTCTTACAGCTGATTTTTTTTTTGGCACAATTATAAGTGAGAGTGCAGCCTTTTGTAGAAGATTATTTTTAAAGTAGCACAATGACTAGGTTCCCTGCACACCGAATTTTTGCTGGCCATTTGATTAGGAGTATGATCTGGTCCTGTGATATCTTCTCCAGGTAGCAGGGTTATACCTGTACACTTGCATTTATCCCAGTACAACCTTGTCCACACTCAAAGGTTATACCAGTATGGATATCAGCAAGACATTCCTAGCAGAGAAAACACCTAAGATGCTGAAAGCTGCTGGTATGCCACCATCTTCTCTTCTGTCCAAGCTGCGGTCATATGCACTGGTGCTGAGAACACGCTACTGGGGAAGATGGTGGCCAGCCTGCCTTCAGTGCAAGAGGCCTTTTTAAAACCTGAAACAAAAGGACTGGCATGCTGGAAGTAGCTGGTTTTCCAGCCTAATAACCAAAGTGGGTCCATCACTAAGCAAATATCACGGCACTTCACAAATGGTGCATCAGCTACAGTTACCTGAGCCCTGCACAGGCCCACATGGGCCTGTTTCCATTTCTAACGTACTGTGTGATTGTACAACTGCTGTTTTCTGGTCGTTGCTCAGTGAATTTGTTGCTTTGCTGGAAAAGTGCACGCGTATGCTTAGCCATTTCCCCACAGGTCTCTCTGGGTGCCCCTGACAAGTCATGATGAACTGAAAGGATCTGCTGAGAAGCGTGTAGCCATGCGAATCTGTATTTCTATATCTATTTGCTCATTGGCCTAGTCCTACTAGCAGATCGAGTTTACTGTAAACTCTCCTTCTGCTACATTCACAAACTGTGCAAATAAAGGTTCAGAAGGACAAGCAAAAGGGAGACTGACATCCCACGGACATCCAGGTGAGACATATTCCTGCTTTGTGGTAAGAAGTTGTTGCTGTCCATACAGTTGTGATGTAAATCAGCACCAGTGCTGTACTGGGATCTTTCCATGCTGCAGGTACAAAGAGCCCCGTTTCCCAAACGCCGATTTAGCACATCATGAAAGTGCATCTCTGTCCTTCAGTCTCCAGACTAAGGGGAGCTGAGAAGGAAGCTTGTGACAGGTCCATTAGTGAACGTTTTCCACCTAAAACCTTGTTTGGAGCATACCATCACACATTTTAAAACATTCAAAAAGCAGCAGTGTAGTTCTGACTGCACCACAAAAAAGATAAGGGATCAAGGAGGTACAATGTGAAGAAAGAGATGGCCAGCTACAGAAATGCCACAAGCAACCAGAGGAAATGGTATCACATTGTTCCCTTGAACAGTGTTTTACTACTTACTTGAGATACAGAAAGTCAACACCAGTAAATGATTTTTTCTTTGCAGTTTTTGAGGACCTGTAGTTGAAAGATCTTATTTTGCAGAAAATTAAAAATGGATGATACAAGCTTTCAGCATTTGTTTCAGTGTATGACAAAAGAGGAAAGAGCTCCCTAATATTAAAAAAATCAGAAAACACAGGCTCTGTGTACTGGAAGAAACATTTAGTGACAGTTTCCAATTAAATGAATAGCAGTTATCATTATTTAAACTACCATTACTTACACTAAGGATAGTCTAAGTGCATAAATAATCAATTCCTAATGAGTGAAAACTGATAATCAATCAACTTCTTCCCCATTCAAAAGCAATTAAGCTAATGTTTTAATTCACTATGCAGATGCCAATTTTTTTTTTTTTTTAACCTTCTTGACAGCCTGTTCCTTTTTACAGTGCCCTGCTCCTAGGTCAGATGATTGAGACTCTCAAATTTCATTTAAAAGAAACAGTGACTTTTAAACTTTCTGGTTTTGAAGACTGCCTCGGTGATGTACTCCAAGCATATCCCCAAAGTATCAGGAACAAACAGAAGAAAGAATCTTAAGTTATTTATTTATAAATGTCTTGGGGTTTTGCATCATAAATTGTGAACTTTTGCCTTGAAATCCATTTAACTCTGAAGGAAGCCAGGATTTTCCAACATTTTGGAGTTGATAACTTTCTTACAAGTACTTCTAAAACAGAGATAGCCGGTCTAGAATACCAGCCACTGGTATTGGTGATGTTTGGGTAATGATAACATTGTGCAGTGGATCCTGAAGAAACTTGTGCTGGGTTCAGAGGGCTTCATGTGACCTGAGAAATATATTGGTCAAAGATCTTATATACTAGTAGGATTTAAAGCTGGTGAGAGATGGTGGGGTTTGTTCCAGGTATAACTTATGGGAGAGTCCAGCCAGGAGGATGAGAGAGACCGGGAAGAAACTTGCTGTTTCTGGATTTGGTATAATAGGTAACTTGAGGGGGAGCTCTGTTTCCAAACAGCGTTTCTGTGGTGTTAACATATTACCTGTGCTGAAAGAAGCCCTCCCAAGTGTCTCCAACACGTGTCGGAAGCAAAAGAGAAATATGACATACACATGATGCACTACAGGAGCAATGCAGCAGACATGATAGTAACGAGACATATTTGAGAGAGACTTCAAAGAGTAAATCAGACTTGTGCAAATATAAAGATAACATTTGATACTGTGACAGCAGGTGAAAGTAAAAGCCTCTTACCTTTAACTTATTAAGTGCAGTGATTCTCTAATGATTCTGCTGGACAGCACAAGGAAAGGGAAATGTGAATTTTCTGTTCCCCTTCTACTACTAAGCAAAGAATTAAAATAATGTGGTCTGTACTGAGCCGATGAGAATGTCAAGGGGTCCTTGCACATTGTGGTGGAGAGTAAAGAGCCAGTGTGTAGCTGGGTCTTTGAGGATATGGCAGACTTGCTCTGTAGTGAGGGAGCAACTGCTGAGAAGAGCAGGACTGATGGTCCTGTGATTCTATGGTTCTTTGATGCTGTCAGCTGAACTGATTCCCAGCAATGGTTTTCGTCAGCTGCCATGAGCTCTGACCCTATGCTGTGTGTTTGCTTATGGCTGCTCCAGCTGTTGGATGCAAGAGTAGCTGCAGAATAGGCAACAATAAAAGTGAAGGCCCAAGCCGGCATCTCCAGCTGAAAATTGCACTTTAAGAGGGCTTCAAGGAGGTTTCAGTAATACCTTTCGTATTCTCTCTATTACTGTGTGCCAGCCTTTTTCCCCAGCACAGAACCTGATCTGCTGTAGTTTCTACCACCTACTGACAGCACAAAGGGAACCAGCGCTGTGGAGGAAAAGCCCTGTACAGCCTCCAGACATCTACTCTGCTGGCTCTGGCCTGCTAGGTGATCTGTTGTAGCTGGACAGATGGTCTCATGCCATGCCAGAAGTGTAAGAACTTACTGGAGGCAAGCACAGCCAACCCCTAGGAGCAAGACCCTTCCACTGGCACCACAGGCCTCTGCAATTAGGATCCACATCACTTCCATGACCATAACTAACTCTTTGCCACTTCTAGCGACATAAGCCAGCCTTTTGCTTTGGCCTCCCCTCTCTCTTCCAGATATGTTTCTTCAGGATGTCTGTTACTTTATTAGTTAGTTTTTTATGTTTACGATTTTCTATCTTGTATCCAGAAATGGTGTGTTATTTAACAGATATGTTAGGTACTCTGTATTTTTCACCTGCCATGACTTCAAGGACAGAAGTAGAGCAATTCAGATCTGTCATAATTATCAGTGGTCATGATACAGGTTTTTGCCAAAGAACAGTAATCTGCTCTAATTTTAAAATGTAAATGTTCCTCTACTGGGAGAAATTTCAAAGTGGTATTGCATTGTTTCATTTTCTTGCCTCTTTAATTCAGATGCCAAAATGACTATAGATAACTGTCTACTTTGTAAGGGGAAGAGCATCTTTGTTTCCAGAGTTGCTTCACAATTGCTCATATAGGAACAATATCCTCTGATTTGCACAGTAACACTCCATCCTCCTCTGTCCCATTATTCAGGGCCGTAATGTTGACCCCACCACACCATTGAAGCTGATCTTCTCATCTGTTTGGACTCCCCTGGACCCAGCATCTTACACCTCTCTTCTTGCCCCATTCCCACACCATAGCCAACGCCAATTTGTTTCCATTCTCCTTCCGCATCCCTCCCACTCCACCCACCTCAGCAGAGCCATATTAATAAACACAGCAAAGCATATTAGCTCGGGCTGACTGCCATGCCTCATCCCTAACGTTATTATGCTTCTCCAGTAAAACACACCTCACTAGTTGGGATTTGGTGGCCTAAAGCAAGAAAAGAGAAGAGGATGTGAAATGGCTCTGAAAAGTAACACAACATGCTAAGAACCCTTGAACAGTGTACAGATTCATTGGCAAGAGGGTCTTTGCAAAAGTCATAGTGGAAATATAAGCCTTCTAGTATATAAATCACACATCCTCCTTGAACATCTCTTAGCAAACAATATTAAATAGGGACATCGTGATAGTCCTATTTCTCTATAGGACAACTTTTACACATTCTTAAATGTTAGGAGGACACGAATTAAAAGCTGCTGTCTTTAAAGTTTTAATTCCTTTTAACAATCCATGTCACATGTGAACTGTTAAAAGAATCACATCAGATAAAGGCCTATTCCCTCTGCTGACTGAAGTGCCACTCTAGTGGCATCAGTGAAGTTTTGTCCATTTCCTTCAACGCAGAATTTGACCTTAAATCCACATTCAATATACTCTGTTACCAGTTAGTCCAAAATTATCCTTAGCAGATTAATGATGTGTAGCAATTTCCTTTTCCTTTTCCCTTCCCTTCCCTTCCCTTCTCTTTTTTCTTCTTCCTTCTTCCTTCTTCCTTCTTCCTTCTTCCTTCTTCCTTCTTCCTTCTTCCTTCTTCCTTCTCCCTTCTCCCTTCTCCCTTCTCCCTTCTCCCTTCTTCCTTCTTCCTTCTTCCTTCTTTTCATTTCCTTTTCTTTTCCAAAATACCAGACTTTTTCTTCTTGGTACAGGTTTCACAGATGTATCACAACATTCAAAAATCCACAAGAAATCATATAAATAATAAGAAACCTCCTACACAATACATTGCATTTTAAAAAAATGTCTTTGGAAAAGACATTTTATTATATTATTGTTATAGCATGTACTGTTACTAAGGGAAATTATCTATATAAATAATTTAAAGTTTCTGTGACTGAAATATACTATTTGCATAATATAACTTTAAAGAATATTGTTCAAGAAGAAGAGCTGGGGTTATTAGTAATTGGATTTTGTTGCAGTTTACAAATCTCTGATATCAGACCTTCATTAAAATGCCATTTGTTTAAGGATGTGTTGAAATGCATGACTGAGTAAGCAAGATGGTCCAGAAGTTCACTTCCAGTCCAGCTGTGGTCCATCAGCTGGTCAGGCCCATAAGGAAGGATTTTCCATAGCACAGGCATCAACACCTCTAGGAGATTTCACACAGAAATATTTATGTACGTTAGAAATAATCTCTAGCTACGGACTTTCTTTTTAATTTCTCAAACTGGAAGGCTCTGCTAGCAGAATTAAAGTATCAGAGCTGACACGAAAACCTCTTGTCCTCTCTGACAAGTGAGTTTTATATCCACTGCCACAAGAGTGAATCAAATATAACTGTATTGCTTGTCTCTGAGCAGCACACAGAGAGGTAATTTCTAATCTTCCTCAAATATCATGCTATTTCTACACTGCATCTTGTACACTTTTTTGCAGTAAAAGGGTTTGCTGTATATGTAAGCTCATCCATCTGCCTTGTTAAAGGAAAAATCTTCTAATAAAACCACAGAGAACTGTATATTTAATATAGTAAACAGATGGTAGTGTCTCATGGCAAAGCATTTTTGTTCAGTAGTTGTCAAATATGACTTTTACAGAAAGTTCCTGTCTACAAAGGTTTGGTTTTGGGGGGTTCTATTTTTGTAAATAAAATGGTTGCTCAAGAAGCTTTACAAGCCATGGGGTCCCGTTAGAAACTTACTGCTTTGAAAATGGGTTGTTGCCATTTTTATGTAACAATGGAGTGTGTGTTAACATCTTTTATTTTAAATTCTTCTGAACAATGAAAATGGCAGAATTAGGCTTTGGAGGAAGATTTTATTTCTTTTTTTTAACACACTTTGAAACGCATTTGCCAATTCCTGGTCTGTGTAGGTTTTTTCCTACTTTCCAATCTTCTATTTGTATAAATGAGTATTTACTTTCTTCTTTTCTTCTACCCAAACTAGAAAACACTACTTACAATAATATATGACTGTCCAGCAAGATTTCTTGACCCAGCAGCGAGAGGAATAATCTTCTATTCCTGCAGCTTGATTGCTCTTTTATGTGGCTTGGGTTCTACCTGTAATTCAGATGTAACAAAATCAAAGGACTAATAACTGTAACGAAGACCTAATGCCTTTGACTCAGCATGCTGCAATGCTCAGTAGGCTGCAATGCTTCTCCGCTACTAGGTCTTTTTCATGAAATATCTAGGCAAAAACTTTTGTTTTTCACCTGTTAAATATGTGACTAGGCAGGCTCACTTTCTATTCTAGTGCTAAGAGAGCTAGTCCAGTGGCTTCAACACTTCAGGTCAACTGCCATACAGATCTCTACTTCAGGGACCTGCCAGAACATGAGACGTGCTCCTGCAAAGTGAGCAGTTCTTCTGGAAACAGGAGGATGGGAAATTTCACACATCGTCTGAAATTAGTACCACCATTCAATCTTGTGAGTAAGCCTGAAATTAGAATGTAGATTGTATCATTTTCTGTGCTTGTGGGAGGAACTGCTAAGTCCCGCCACGAGACTTGGGGGGAAAAGGCTGCTAACACGCTCCTTGAGGGAAATGGATGGAAAGACGAAAAATGCATCAGCTTTTGTGAGTAACAGCTGTTGGCTTCTCTGTTAGCCTCCTGTCTCCATCTTCCACCGTGCTGTCCAAAATGCTCTGTCCAAAGGCAGGACTAGTAAAAGGTTGCTCATGTGGGTAAATGAACAATAAAAGGCTTTTAAAGCTATGTTTAGAGGAAGTAAAAGCCATTTATTGAAACTTCTCCTGCAGACCATTTTGCCAGCAGCTAACTGAGATTTCCGTCTTCAGTTTTATTCTCCAGCAAAGTATCCTCTAGTATTGGAGGGCACAGGCAGTTATAGAAATTGCCTGACAAATACAAAGGATGAAAAATAAGTTTAGAGGTAGCTTTCAAAAGCAACAAGGCCAGCTGACCAACCAATTTGAGGCCAAAAAGAATGAGTGCTTAATTTCTCGTTGTTTTAATAAAGGAAAAAAAATCATTTTATAACTTAAAGTGACCAACCTTAGAATCATTACCACTGCAGTTCTATTTGGGTAACTTGGGAACATCTTACATTTTCATTCCTTTACTTTTTGCTTAAATATTAGGGCTGTTAGCCATGGTGCACAGTCACTGTTTTAATCAAGAACTGTGCATTTTAAATATTTGTGTTCATTGTAGCCAAGAAGTCTGCGGAGTCAGTGTTTTGGTCAATTAAGCTTTAATCAGGACAGAATGTTTCAATCTTAAAATATACAAATTACATCTGACCCACTGGCATATGCTACCTTCCTTGTTATGGCACTCAGTCTTTCTTCTTAATCTAAACGGGTCAGCTACAGACTTTCATTTCTAAGTAACAACCTGAGCTTTCCATTGCCAACAGAGCTGTTAAAGACCAGAGCGAATGTCGTCTTTATAGCACATCAGCTGTGTAATAGCACATCAAGCGGCCAGTATCATGATTCTTTCTTTATTTACTTGTCATCTCTCTTCTTTACCCTGTATGTGAAATTTTCTGTCACTTATGTTCTGTAATGAAAGACGCATGGGTATTGTTTTTGTACTCCAGGGAGAGGCTGGGTTGTCGTAGCTTGAGGCACATTGAAAGGACACAGGAATTATTGGATGTTCTATTTGTCTCGGGCTGAAAGGCTTAATTCTCCAAAATCATCAACCCAGCTTCATCTTCTGAAAGTTAAATTCACTGTACTCTCCTGCCCCTTCACATATGAAAGAGACTTTCAGCGAAGGTTATAGGCAATTGATTAAGACCAGCATACAACCCCAGTGAAAGATCATCATCAGACACCATTTGTTTCTCAAAACTATGGATCATTGCCCATCTTCCCATTTGTGCAAATTTCTAAACATGGTCTGAGCATAACCAGTGTCATGACCTCATGTTCACTTGTGCAGGCTTCAACAGATGTAAAGCCATGTCCTCTCACTTCAGTTCTGTTGCTTGGCATTTCTGCTGCCCAGGTTTCTCCTGCTAATTGTGTATTTCAGATTACTCTCTCCTCTGCTTTCATAGCATGCATATTCCCAAATCAGATCCTGTTTTACCCTTTTGGGTCAAGTAGCTAATTTCTCTAGACTTAGAGAAATTTTGCTTATCTTGCCCATATTTTTAAATCTTCTAAGTTTGTTAGTGTCCCATCATTACAGTACTGTACTGTATCTGAGCCTCAGATTAACCCATTAGAGAATTTCTCCTTACTTGATATTTTGCCATTTAGGGTGATCCCTAATTTACAGTGTCATGTAAACAGCCTTCAGTCCATTTGACAATTTTCCTTTTCAAGCCAATTTGAGTTAATTTTCAGCTATATTATGCAACTCACCAAAATAGTCTCTTTGAGATCAGCAGAACTCTTCACATGAGCAAGCACTTATCAGAGTGAGTAAAATTTCCACAGTCTATCCCACAGAGGCTCCTCTTTTTTTTGGCATCTCATTCATTGAATAAACAATATATATCCTTGCCAAAATTTCTAACTAACCCACTTCTTAGTTTTAAAAAAAAAAAAATAAATCGAGATTATAATTTTTCCTACCACTTTTCCCTGCCCTTCTGGCACCCATCCACAACTACAGAGAAAGTGCCAAAATAGAGCAAGGATGGCTGTTATCTGAACCTTAAATTTCAGAATAGTTTGCATAAGATCTTTTGGGGACAAAACAAAATTTTTCTTAGGATTCACTCACCATTTATGTGTAGGCAGGTTAGAAGTCTCCATTCCCCTGTATTACCCTTGAGAACCCATTTCTGAGTAGACAACACAGTCATCTGTTGTTACTTCTAAGGGGGGAGAAACATAATTTATTGGTTTCACCGAAAAACTGAGATTCAGTTCGTAACACTCTAGCTTAAGAATGAAAGTATAGCACTCCCTCCTATAAATCATATTTTGTGCATGTAAAGTTGTTGTAGTGAGGTGGAACAGAGGGAAACACGGGACAAAGCTTTGATCACTCTGATCAAGCACAGACCACCTATCAGGCTCCTGGGTGCCACTGTGTGTCATGCACATTTTCAAATTTTTGTCATAATAGCTACCAGTCATTGTAGCTCAGATAAAAAAGGGGATGGTGATTAAACATGTGATTGAATCCAGACATTTTAATCATATCCCTTCTATCTATTTTTGCAAAGCAGGCTGCCTGTTTTCCCCGCAGTCCACATGAATAGCCCAGGGATGACAATTTGCATGCTAACTGAATTCATGTACCATGCTGATTGTATGGAACATCTGTTGCTGATTGTTTTGGTTCTCTGCTTTTCAAACTAATATATGAAAATGCAGAAGGTAAAAGGCAAATTATCATGCCAAGGGCAGAGAGCAGATTGTTCCTTCTCTTTTTGTTGGGAATCTATGTTGTAGCTATTGGTAAATGTCACTACACTCCTGCTATGCCCCTGGACTTGCACTAAAATACTGTGCTTTAAATTGCTGCAATTTTCCAGATGCTTTTTTCCTTCTCAATTTAATTTTGGCACAGCTGGCTTAGATGTGGTTAGAAAAAACACTTCCCCCCTCATCTTTCCCAGCCCGCATACCCACCACTGTACATCTAGAACTGACACACACGTTCGGCACTAGGTAGATGTAAAGGAAGAAGGCTACCCAGCATCTCCTCTTGTCTCCCAAGTCCCACTTTCCTCAAAAAGGAGACAATTAATCATCTCAGGGCTGAGATATTCTACCTTCTTGGTGGAAAATTGAGACAGTTACTAATACTGGTTAAGAAAGCTACTCCAGCATGAAGCAGGTTGCCTCCAGGATAGCTCTAAAATAACAGCGAGTCTCGATACAGAGAAATAAAGCTCTACTTCTAGATCCGTGATATGTCAGGTTTCAAAATAGTAGGCTGAGTAGTAAGTAAGTGAGGAAATTACTGAGGAACTACATTCCCTTCAAAGGTAGGTTTACTGTCACCCGACATGCACTTACATTGCCATTTGGAGGCAGGCTATAAAATTGCCAGCACTTTTTGCTAGTGGTTTTGCCTAATGCATAGGATGTAGGGTGCTTTTTTCACTACAGGAGGAAAAGCCAGTATTATATCTGTGTGTGAAGGAGTTCAGTATATGGGCTATCTGAATGTTTCAGTTTTCAATCTACACAGGAAGAAGATAAATGGCTTGAAATAACCATTGAGAAAATACTCCATTAATCCATCACCAGCTGTTGATTCACAGTGCAACTGGCTGCAAAGATTTGTTGCATATTCAAGATTTCCATAGGAACAGCTCTGGATTACACCACTGCAACCTTCTTAAAGCCTGGCTGCGCTGGAGCTCGCCTTCCCTACTCTACATGTGAATATTGCAGTCGCTTTTTCAGATTTCCAACATCTAGGTTGATTCTGTGAGATATGTCGGCATCTAATGCCCCTGGTGATTCATTCTCATGGTTACTATATGGGATTTTAGTTTAAATTTTTCT
>NW_010525371.1:0-35370 GCF_000687285.1 Phaethon lepturus | reverse complement strand
TCAGCAGGATTCATTGCGAAAGAGAAATTGCTACTGTAGCATATATGAATGTGCATGGTCTTTGTGGGAAAGCAGGGTCAGACCTCTGTAGGATCTTTCACGCTGAGTCTCTAGGCACCAGTCCACATAATAAAGAGAAAATAAGACCTATTAAAAAAAAAAAATCTATTAAAAACCAGGGACAAGATCTATTAAAAAAATACATCTCGACTGAAGGCAATTCAAGCAAGTGACCTACACTATCTTGGCAATGACTTCAATTGCCAGAATCAGTTGATAGGCATCTTAACACTAATGAGATATTTGGACAAAAATTCACTGCTCCAGAGATTGTTGTGCTTGATTTACTTCACTAATTCTGGCATGGATTAAAAATTAATTTTCTGTGGACTTTAGTGTGAACTAGAATGGTTACAAGAGTGAATATGAAAAGTGAGTAGAAAAAGACATTCAAGTACCATGAATCAAAACTAATTTCTAATGAAATGTGCTTATTACTATTCTAGTTAATCATTTCAGTCCTGAACTGAAGGAGTAAGGATTTTTTTAAAAGAGGATTTTTTCTTGCAAGTGTGGTTTTTTCATTCTGATTCAAATTATTAATTAAAAATTCAGAATTTTGTTTGTGTCAACTTAATAAAAATGCACTATGCTTTCAATTAATTCCATTGTCCAGGTCTGTTTAAAAATGTCAAAATGACTGTCAGGTTTCTTGCAGACTTTCAGGAAAAATAGGACTAGATCTAAGATACTGATGTAAAAAATGATGGAGGAAAAAGTATTTCTGGCAAAACCTTCAGGCCTCCTCTGCATATCACAAAGGTGACAGAAAGAAATCAATCTGTATCTATCTATACATTATATTTCATTTCAGAAGTTTATTATATTTTTAATAATCGGGGTTTTATTTTTAAACTGATAAAATGAACGCATATAAATGGAAGGGAAATGAGAATGTTAAAACATATGCTCAGGAAGGAACAAAAATATTCATTAGAATACAAATAACAGACACAGTCTCCTAGCACAGAACCCAATATAAAATTCAGGATGGGACTGTCTAGCAAGCTGTTTCCTCATATTCTTTCTTTTCTTGGGTTTTTTTTCTTTTGAGATATGTGACAGAGAAGAAGAGCCAGACTTAGGGGTTGGAGGGCTGTAATCTTCCCAGTTTTTCGTTCTTCTCCTGAACTAACTCTCAAATAATATGCACAGTTGTAGATCCCACAATCTTCAGTTTTTGTCAGGATTGTCCCACAAATCATGGTCTCTGCTTTCCAGACAGCACCACAAGATGTAGGATTTCTGAAACTTAAATGTCTGCTCTCTATAATAAGAAGTGACTAGTGGTTGTTTGCTGTGGTTTGCACCAAGTTGTTCATATTGTACAGGCAGAGCCACAGCAAGGGCTGGAACCCCTGTTAATTTTCCATTAAGTTAGTTTGACAAGTCAAATACTTTGATACCATAAATGATATTAAACCGTAAATACGCAAACAAAAGAACTTGATTCATGTGCTCTTGTGGTTGTTGGATAATTTACTAAGAATGGCAACCTCCAAAAATAACTGTGCCTGTATAGCCACAAACTGTGCCTGCATAGCCAAAACTTTATTGTCTCAAACCTGGATCTAAAGAATGCCCGCCGCCCTCCCCCCCGGCAACATGCCATCCTTTAATTCTGCTGGTCTAATTAGGAATCACATGGTGGAATGTCGGCATCAGACATGCCAGCAACACGGAGCGTGTTTGTTAACCAGTGGTGCTTCGCAGCACCGCACAGGATATTGTACCCAGAGAGGCAAACCTGGCCTGACAGGTGGGCTACCATTTTGCTTTCTGCAAAAACCACGCAAAGCTCAGAAACTCCCACTTTGGCCCGTTTTGTAAGACTCCCTTTTGTCAGACTAGCTCTGTTCCAGAATCACCATTCGTGATATTCAAGATGATTGTGTTCAGAGTTTGACAATAATATTTGTCCATACTTCTGCTTTCTCTGCTCCTAAGAAAAGAACAATTAAACAAGTACCAGATACTACTGGGATATAAAAGGGGAGGTTTAAGCTACTTGACATCAGGCATCTAAAGTATTAGGTTGCCCATAGGGTGAATGGAGGGTAGATGCTGGAAATCTTTCCCCAGTGGTTATATAGCAAGGGTTAGGCAAACAGGATCCTAATTTAGATTTACTAGTTAAGTACTTCAATTTAGACAGAGGTAAAATACTCCTGGACATAAATAAGGATTGACACTCTGTCCACACAGACTACTTTCAAGTTCCCTTTTCTTGTGTTGGGCTTTCCTATCAGTGTGTAGGATGTTACCTCCGGACAACCCAATCAGCCTTGTAAAGACACTTCATCTAGAATGCTAGAAATGGGGTGTTTTGTGAAATTTTCTAGTTACACAGATGACAACAGCTATAGGGTTTTAGTCACATCTGGTTCAATGCTCCTAAGCAAAGATGATATACAGGGTTTGCTGATCAATTTTATCAGCTATTTTGATTATTGATCAGGAAACTTCAAGAGTCAGTATACCTGAATCCACCCAACCAGGCTGATTCATGTTTGATTATAATGTGCTGAAGCCCATGGGGTGATGTGGGCTAAGGCAGGTGGGCAGCTCAGCCCCACCCAGCCGCTCATTCATCCTGCCCCACTGGGTTGGGGGAGAGAATTGAAAGGGTAAAAGTGCAAAAATTCATGGGTTGAGATAAAGACAGTTTAATACGTAAAGAAAAAGCAGTGCATGCAAGTAAAGCAAAATAACGAATTAATTCACTAATTCCCATCAGCAAGCAGGTGTTTAGTCGTTTCCAAGAAAGCAGGGCTCCATCACATCTAACCATTACTTGGGAGGACCATAACTCTGAACTTCCCCCTTTCCTCATTTTTCCCTATCTTTTATTGCTGAGCACAACATCATATGGTATGGAATATCCCTTTGGTCAGTTGGGGTCAGCTCTTCTGGTTGTGTTGCCTCCCAACTTCTTGCCCACCCGCAGCCTATTTGCTGGTGGGGCAGTGTGAGGAGCAGGAAAGGCCTTGGCTGCTCAGCCATAGATAAAACATCTCCATGTAGAACAAAACCAAAACATAGCCCCATACTAGCTACTCTGAAAAAAAATTAACTCTATCCTAGCCAAAATCAGTATATGGCGCAATGATCAGCACAGACTGGGGGCAGCATCTCGGGAGTGTCTCATAACCACCTCCACGAAACTTCTGTTTGAGACTTGTCCTTCTGGCAAGACACCTTCCACCGCAGGTTCACCTGAATTCCTGCAAACTCTGAAACATTAGACATTGCTAGCACTAAACTACCTTCTGATCATCCTTGCTAAAGAGGACAAACATACCCTGTCTATTTTTAGTGGATCAAATACTGAAGCTGATACAGAATAGGTCCTTACAATACACAGAAGGTAGACATGACCTAATGTTGATTCCAGTTACTATTGGACTCTCCTAATATTTCTCTCATCTTCATACAGCCTTTTAGATTGATTTTGGCACTGTGATAGCATGGCCCTGTGGGTTCAGTCACATGCACAGCAAACTTATTTTTGCTCACTGTATCCTGTTTTGCTTCTCACCTACCCTCCTTGTGCAAAGGAGCCTGGAATACCCCAAGACAAGATCCTTTTCTCTGGAGATCTTGCAGTGTTTCTTGGTGAGAATCAATTCCAGATTTCACTAAGAAGGAGCACTTTAAGGCTGGATGCTGAGACAACAGAACTGTTAATGTCGAATCTGTCAGATATCATCACTACAGCTGAAACAGGAAAAAGCCAAGGAAACCTTGCCCTAACTGATGATCTCAATCTATACCCTCAACCATTCCCCTTCTCCCATGTGAACTATCAAATGAGTGATCTCCCTTTCAGTTGTGCTGTAAGTACGTTTTTAATCTATGTCTCCTTTTTATCCATGATTCCTCCTATTTTTTCTCTTGTTTGCGAGCAAGTAATGGACTAGTCTAGTCTTGTGATAGTTAATGACTGAACACTTGAACTGAAATGGCTTGCATGCACTGTGCTGAGTCAGGACTCTTTGATCACGTCAAACTTCACTCTTCTGTCTCTTATATAGCAATAACTAGTGATATACAAAATTCAAAACCGGAAATAAAGAAGTAGCAGAAAAACAAAATACTATTTTGCCAAAGAAAATTATCACTATTGCCAGAAAGAAGGACTCTTTTGTAACCTACTACTCTGACACACAGTTTCCTTTTTTTCCAAAAATATTAATGAAAATTTCTTTCTGTTTCAGTGATGTTGAGTAGCTAAAGTTCTGTTTTTCAAAAGTCCCACTGCAGGAAGAGAATCCTAATGAATAAGAGAGGCCAGGCAACATTACTCCTTTGACTTAAAATACTCAACATTTATTGGCTTCCAAGGAACTGTGCAGTTTTACACACACCAGTAAAACAAGCCCTGCTTAGAAAGAGAAGAATACATTTTTGACTAGGACTTGAATTTTGGTGGGATGGTGCTGTGAGAGTAAACATACAACAGCATGGCTTGTACGATAAGCAGAAGGGAGACACATTAATTTCTGAACATTTTGTAAGGGACATGCATACAAGTAGCTCCAGTGTAGTTCATCATCTGGTCCCAGGGCTTAGAGTTTAGGACATCTGTGCTTTGCTTTCTCTTTTAAGTCCTTTTCCACAGAAGCAGCACATAACACTCCACGTGAACAAAGCAATGCCAGCTGATTAACATCTGTTGGTTTGATTAAAGTCATATAGATGGCAAAATTTCAGGTTCCAGAAAGACTGGCTGGCGCTTGTAACAAAGACAGACATTGTGTAACAAGCTGCCTTTGCTGTAACTGCTCATATGCTTTAGATTCACATTTCACACCTGAAAAGGGGGACCCAGGCTGCCTGAACTGGTTGTGTAAATTCCCTTTTATGTTCAACCACTAAAAGATATTGCCAGCTACTGTCCTTACTACACAATAACGCAATAGAAATTTTAGACTTCAGTTTATATGGGGTGAGTGAGATTTAGGCAATGAGTACACTGGGATTTCTTTGCTGGTATTTAAGCCATTCCTAATGTGGATGTAATTGTGCTGGTAACTGCGTCGCAAATGACCACAGTCACGTTAGAGCAAATTTTGTACCAAAGGAGGTGTTAAAGCAGAGATGTCAGAGAGCACGGGGTATATATAGATACCCTCCACACATTTCAAATAGGATCTCATGTCTTCAAAGACTGGTCTAGAAGTTAGAAGTTGGCTCTGAGAAGCAAGACAATATTCTTGTCAGCAAGCTTGTGCCGGCGGTAGGGGCTTCCTCTGGCACTAGTTGTGGACCAGTTATGTTAGTTTTGTCGTTGGTTAACTTGTACCACCACAGTTCAAGTTTTGAAGGCTCTTAGAACAAACACAACTTCAAACAAGGCCAACCTGCACAGCATCTGGATGTCCAAAAGAATGACATGTGGGTGGAAGGATCACAACTTATTCCATGAACTCTTTTTGACATCTGAGGAAACTTTTCTGGAAGGATATTGATAACCTGTGAATAAAAAATTAGGTTGGCTAATGCCTCTGCCCTCAGGAGTTTTGCCACCATAGAAATATGGATGTCTACAGGGTACAGTGGGCAAAATAAGCTTTCCACAGGGGCACGTTAGTACAGTGCCATAATCAGCTGTGTGTGGGACATACTAGGAGAGCCCAACAGTCATATAACTTTTGAATCAGCATTAGATCATGTCTGCCTTCGATACAATGTAAGGACATATGTTATATCAGCTTCACTGGTTTCAGTATAGCCCCAGTGCTATAGCCAGACTCTCAAACATCTGTGTATACTCAGCCCATTATGCGCTACATG
Organism: Phaethon lepturus; assembly: GCF_000687285.1. Classification (NCBI taxonomy): domain Eukaryota; kingdom Metazoa; phylum Chordata; class Aves; order Phaethontiformes; family Phaethontidae; genus Phaethon; species Phaethon lepturus. Next base: position 29,514 of record NW_010525371.1, on the reverse strand, counting down.
GCAATTAAAGTAAATGGCACCGTCATAGCATTTAAGGCTCTGGTGGGGCTCCGGGGCTTAGGAACAACTGGCCCATGTGAAAGAGGGTCTTCTAGTAGCAATATGGAGAAGCAGACTTCACTGGTAAATACATTCAAGACCCACTGTTTTCTACCCAAGTGAGAAAGAAATGCTAAGGCTAAAACAGTCTGGAGAACAAATCTTACGAGGACCGGCTGAGGGAACTGGGGTTGTTTAGTCTGGAGAAGAGGAGGCTGAGAGGAGACCTTATCGCTCTCTACAACCTCCTGAAAGGGGGTTGTGGTGAGGTGGGTGTTGGTCTCTTCTCCCAAGTAACTAGTGATAGGACGAGAGGAAATGGCCTCAAGTTGCACCAGGGGAGGTTTAGATTGGATATTAGGAAAACCTTCTTTACGGAGAGAGTGGTGAAGCATTGGAACAGGCTGCCCAGGGAGGTGGTGGAGTCACCATCACTGGAAGTGTTCAAAAAACGTGTGGACGTGGTACTTTGGGACATGGTTTAGTGGGCGTGGTGGTGATGTGTTGATGGTTGGACTTGATGATCTTAAAGGTCTTTTCCAACCTTAATGAGTCTGTGATTTTGTGAAAACAAATATATTAAATCCCTGACACAGTATCAGACTCAGAGATTTTACTGGTTCCTTCTGTTTGCACCAGAAGAAAAGCCAAGTTGGACACAGATACGCCCAGCTAAGTAAAGCCCAGCACCAGTAGCTTGTGATGCAAACTGATTGACTGGTTTTTCAACTAAAAAAAGTATTCATAGGATAATGAATTTTCCTTCAAAACAATGCAGGGGGGAACGGGACTGACACCTGATCAGTGTGTGATGAGATGCCATTTTCACTGTGAAGATACGAGTGTATCTTTTCCTGTGTCCACTAGCTGCTGAAAATATCTCTGCTAAAGTTTGTTCCATGTGCTAGCACGGAACATTACATGGCTATGCTAGGTGATCAGGAGGACTCTGCAGGTAGGCATCATAGTCAAAAATCAAAAATGTGGCTCCAACTAAACTTTCTGATGCACCTTAAAGACACTCTGATCAGTCGTGTGCTTTTCTGTTGATAGCTTTCAGGGTAGCTAAGGTGAAACTGTCTCTGCAAGTCCATTTTGCTGAAATCACTGGGTGATGGTGGCAAGAGATAACATCAGCTGATAACTGTGTTTCTCAGATACTTGAAATCTTTCAAAAAAAACACCACTCTCTGTGAAGCACGTTATCATCACCAGGCTAATTATACCCAAAGCTGATATTCTAAAGCAGTTCAGGGATTTCCTTTTATATAAGAAAGTGAGATGATTAAATGCCCTTGCAGTGTCTGTTTCTTTCAACAAGTGGATTTTTACAGAACTGTTACAGTCTGAAATGTCCCAGATGGTGCTTTCCAGTTGCACTGGAGCATGTATTTTCTGGTAATTGCACAGCTTACCTAATTCCCTTGATCCTGAAGTCTATTCTCTTGTAACAAACTTTTTTTTAAAGGGAAGCATCTGTTTTATGCAAAAACACGCTTACCATTTTAAAGGGGTTGGGATGTGGAGGACATAAGAAGCATGATTTTGAAGATTTGGAATGACTGTAGGGACCCATCTGGAAATTGTAAGTAAAAGATAAAACTTCAGAAATCGTAAGTAAACAGTAAAAGTTGAAAAACTGTAAGTAAAAGGTAAATCTTGAAATACTGAAAGCCAAGATTACCCTCAGATATCCAAAGATGATTTATAAATCAGGCCTCTGTACACCGTAGTATCTTCTCTCCCCCAAATTACTCATTATTTTGTTCACAAATCTTTATTACTTTATCTTTTTTATGACAGTAAAGTGTAATATGTCATGGGAATCTATTTAACACTTCATTAAGGATTCTACCTAGTGCCTTAATGTGAGCAATTACTGCGTATGATTAAATGCTTAATCAGGTATGCGGAGTGACACAAGACTTGAAGATACAACTGTGCCAGTATTATGTTGATAAAATATATACTAATATATTATATTTTATATATATAATATAAAATATAATACTAATAGCAGAGGCACTACTTGGTACCTGAACACAAAATCTTTGGGAAAGGGACCAAGTTAGGCCCTGTGACTAAATTTTAAAGACTTTTTGCCCAAATAAAATTGGCAGAGGCTACTGAGGATCATGCAGGGGGAAAGGGAGTTTGTATTTCACTGGGAACAGGGGCAGCTCTGAGGAATTATCCTAGGAAATGATCTTCACAGATAACTTCATTGAACAAATTCCTTTCCAGTAAGAACAGCCTGGTGCGTTGACAAAAATCCCAGTGACTCCTGATCTCTTTCAAGGGTGCATGGTAGTTTTTAAAGCTTTTAAAGCTTTGAGATTTTTTGTACTAGAGGTTTTGCATTCACTGTAGAGTGTGGAGGGATGGTGTGTGGGAGGAGAGGGGGTTGTGGCAGGGACATGTAGACAGCAGGGAGAGTGTGAGCCAGATATGCCTGCACGGAACAGCTATTTCTGGGTGCTTGGGACAAGGACACCTGGACTTCAGCATGAAAAAAAGAAAGGAATAGAGTTGAAGGGATATAAACCCTTTAAGATATTGCAAAAGACCTGGTCTGTCCTATTGGTACTCTTCAGTGACACATGAATACAAGATCACACAGTTAGCTGCATTAGGTTATCGCAGCACAAACTGTAAATTAATGAAGTGACATTGCAATTTTCATTTTTGAATCAAAATTACTTGAGTGACAAGTAACCACCACAAATAAACTTTTTGTCCATACATTTTATTACTTTACACTCTGAATAAGGTAGAGGGGAGGCATAATGTTTTGCTTGAAAATGAATGTGCATTCTCTGGCAATCAATTATTCAATTAGTACTTTCATCTGAATACTGATCTAACGAGAACTGGTGAGTACTTTCATCATTAGTGAAATTACTAACTTCACTGAAAAAAACTTTAGCACCACTAGAAGAAAATGTCACATGCTTATCTTTTTGGTTGTTGCCCCCAGTTCTTTTAATTAAAAAAAAAGATATCAAACTAACTAAAATTAGAAATCAAAGCCCAGTTTTCCTGCAGCCACACAGATGCTGTATTGTGTATTTCCTTTATGAGGACCAAACTGGACAAGGCTGCTTTTGTTCATCCATCAAGATATGCAGTGACAACAGGCACGAAGATCAGTTTAAGAATCAGGTCACAGTCCTGTGTTCCTTTTGTGTTAGTTACCCTGTGCTCTCCACCATCACAAATGACTTATTAAGAAGTCACATGGTCTTCATCACATAACCCATAATTCAGAAAAGTCTCTCCCAAGACTGCCCTGAGGACTCCAAGCCAAATGTCAGACCCAGTATCCAACAACTACCTTCCTTCATCCTCGAAAAAAATCACGTTCATTGTACTAGAGGTCCATCTGCACGAGCGCAGGGAAGCAGCAGCCCAGCAACAGGCGGGAAACGCTGCGCTTTGCATGCTTCTGCGCTTCCTCTCAACTCGCCCTTCGGGCAATTCTGACCAAACTAATTTTATGTGGCCCATGACTTATCCACCTGTCCGGCAGCCCATACCGCAGTGTCTGCACATCTAAACAGCAGCCGTGTTTCCGGCACCTGTAGGAACCGTAAGCAGAGATCTCAGTCCATGTCTCCTCCACAGAGGCAAAGATGACACTTGCAACAACTTGATCCACTGCTAGACTCTCCGCGGATCTGGCTGTTCACTGAGAACGATGTCCTTCTGTTCTTAAAATGTGCCAAAACCCGCAGCAATGTGGGCAAGGTAACACTTTCGGCACTTAATGGACCAGTATATGGCTAAATAGCAGCCCTAGCTTATGGCTTTGGCTTATTAAGGAAGATCCGGCTGCTTTTACAGGACACGGACATGCATCCAAATTCCCTTAGCACCACCGAGGCCCTTTTTCTGATTTCATCTGTTTTCAAATACCTCAAGTGCAAAGACATTGCTCTTTGTGTAAACATCCATTAACTCTAATGCACGCCTAGACCTGCCCCAGGTTCCTGAATCACCAGCTCGGAGAGCATGAAGAAGGAAAATGTGAGAAATGCTGCTTTAAATTGAACAGAGTCCACCTCCATAACGGCGTAACAGAGAAATGGAGGGCCCCCCAAATATCGTCTAGGCCAACTACTACTCTGAGGCAGGTTCAAGTTTACGTCTAGGCCATCCCAGCAGGTAACATTTGGCTTCTGTAGATGTAATTAATCTTTTCATATCTCCCTGATGCCTCTTTACTAACTAACTTAATGTCTCCTGTGGGTTATGTTTTATAAAGTTCTTTTGCTATTGCCATTTCGGACTGTCTCTAATTGATCTGCACCTTTTTTTGAAAGGAGGTATGCCAATATGGAAATACTGGTCCAGAGAAAGTCTAATAAAAGCCAAATAAAATTTTTTTTCTTGAGTTTTAGGTAGAATGTTTTTGACACTAAAAACCAGAAGCACATTTCCCTTTGGCTCTTATTTTGTTTACTTCTTTATTACTACCTCAACCAATTATTCCACACCTTGAAAAGGTCTTATTTTTTATTTTCTTTGCATTTTTCTCTATGGAATTAATAAGTTCAGTCAATTTGTTTCTGACTTTCTCAACTTTTCAAAGACATTTTAAATGCTGATCCTTTCTGCTAGTCTGCTAGTAACCCTTCACAGACTTTTGTTATTTGCATATTTTGTCAACATGTTCTCTAATGTACCAGCCAAGTCTATACTGAAAGTGTTGAATGACACTGGCTGAAGACATGCTTGCAGAACCCTACTTATATGCATAACAGAAAATCAGAAATAACTACTGTTTGGGTACACTTTTCAAGCAACTCTGCATCTTCTGATCTTGACCTAGCTTTGACCTAGTATAGTCAAAATACTATTTTCCTATTCTTTATGAATATGGCACATGGAGACTGTATTTTTTAAAACTTTCCTAGAGGCAAAATATGTCACTATTATTGTTTCCTGCCTATCCATCACACTTCTTATTCAGCAAGGAAGAAAATTAGATTTGGAGCTAGCTTTGGCTCAATCTGCTTTTGGCAATCTGTTCTGACTGCTTCTCATCATTTTATTATTTATTATTTTTTATTAATGTTTCTCATTACTTTATTGCTTACAATTTTGTTTTGTGTAAGAGAGTGTTTCTGTATCTTCCTGGGGCCCTAAGGTTAAGCTTGACTGATTCATAATTCTCCGGAATGTCATACATAAAGCGTCCATTTAGTCCAGTGAAATCTTTCTGGCTGAATGACAATGATATGCACAACCAGAGACATCACTTCTGTGATTTATGCTACATTAGTGAGTTATGTTAAAAGCAGTCCAATATATGATGGTAATCCATGCTGATGCTTCAAACAGGTATACTTTTCAGGACACACAAGAAAATGGAGATTTCTACCCCAAGATTTATAACCTCTTTCATTTTGAGACTACTCAATTCCATGTCCCAGCTATAACAGGTTTTCTGAAGGCCTTTAGCTACAGAAGATAAACTTGCTCAAATATTCAAAATATCCTTTTACTTTTCTGGCTGCAGTCATGCTCTTTTCTTTGAAACTGCTGTTAAATTGCACGTACACGGAGCTGTGTCTAGCTTCTGCATTTCAGTTCCCAAAATCCAACTTATTTTTTCTTTGAGTGATTTATATAAAGATTGTACTAACTATTAAGGGAAAACTTACACACAAGACTAGCATCCGAAACCATAATCACACCTCTTGAAATATCCTAGCATTTAACCTTACCTATCCCCTCCTCTGCCTTTCCAAATAAATCTGTGGAAACAGATAATCTTGAAGGAATTGTATGAAAATAGATTATGAGGAAGCCAATGGAAAACATATCTTTCAGATTACCTATTCCTTTTTTGTTTAATCCTCTCAAGGCAATCAGGAAGGATTTTATGGTGGATCAGAAAGCACAGTTCTTCCAGAGGTTCCTCATTCACACTACCGCTAAATCACTCATACAGAAGCCATGTATAACCCATGTTATACCTTTGAGCTAATAAGAATCCTGAGAGACAAAAGAGAAATTGAAAATCATTAAAATCACACCTAGACCTGTAACCTCATATTTACAGCAATAGGAAAGGGATTTTTTTTACCTTCAAGTCTATTGAATTTGTTAATATAAAAACATTTGTATGAGGTACAAAACTGCTTAGAGTGAGAAAATTGCTGAAGGGGATGTAAGCATACAACCGGGGAAATCCCAGGGACACTGAGGAGGCAAACTGTGAGAGGGAGAGAGGCTAGGAGGTGGTGCAAGGAAATGTGAGGGCTGGGTCAAACAGAGATCAGGTGGGAGCAGGAGACAGGGGTGATAGCAAGGAAGGATGTGAAGAGAAGCAGAGGAAGAGACTTCAACCACCCGACGTCTGCTGGAAAAGCAGCACAGTGAGCTGTAGGCAATCCAGGACACTCGAGGAGTGTATGCAGGATAACTTCCCGTGCCAGGTAATAGACAGTTCAACCAGAGGGGATGCCATACCAGACCTGTTGGTCACCAATGCATATGAGCTAATCAGTGACATCAAGATTGGAGGCCTGGGCTGCAGTGACCATGCACTGGTGGAGTTCGCAGTCCTGAGGGATACGGGGCAGGCAAAGAGTAAAATCGGGACACCAAATTTCAGGAAAGAAAAATTCCAGCTCTTCAGGGAGTTACTCAGTAGGACCCCCTGGGAAACTGCCCTCAGGGACAAGGGAGCAGAACAGAGCTGGCAGATCTTTAAGGATGTTTCCGATAGAGTGCAAGAGTGCTTGATCCCCAGGTATAGGAAATCAGGAAAGAAAGGCAAGAGACTGGAGTGGCTGAGTGGAGACCTGGTGGGCAAACTAAAGGGCAAGAAGGAAATGCAAAGGCAGTGGAAGCAGGGACAGGTATCCTGGGATGAGTACAGGAACACTGCCCGGTTGTGTAGGGATGGGGTCAGGAGGGCCAAGGCATAGTTGGATCTGAACTTGGCAAGGGATGCAAAGAATAATAAGCAGGGCTTCTACAGGTATATGTCAGCCAGAAAAGGAAGGTCAAAGAAAGCGTACCCCCACTGATGAGCAAGACTGGCAAACTGGTAACAACAGATGAGGAGAAGGCTGAGGTACTCAATGGCTTCTTTGCCTCAGTCTTCACTGGCAGTTTTCACTTCTCTTCCCATACCTCTTGAGGGTATGGACTGCAAGATGGGGACTGGAGCTGGAGGAGCAAAGTCTCTCCCACTGTAAGAGAAGATCAGGTTTGAGACCACCTGAGGAACCTGAACCTGAACACGCACAAGTCTTTGGGACGTGGTGAGATGCATCCCAGAGTCCTCAGGGCATTGGCTGATGTAGTTGCCAAGCCACTCTCCATGATATTTGAAAAGTCATGGCATTCAGGTGAAGTCTGGAAAAAGGGAAACTTTGCACCCATTTTAAAAAAGGTAACAAGGAGGACCCTGGGAACTACCAACCTGTCAGCCTCACCACTGTGCCTGCGAAGATCATGGAAAAGATCCTCCTAGAACCTATGCTAAGACACATGGAGGGCAGGGAGGTGATTCAAGACAGCCAGCATGGCCTCACCAAGGGCAAGTCCTGCCTGACCAACCAAGTGACCCCACAAGGGAAGAGCTACTGATGTTGTCTATCTGGACTTCTGTAAGGTCTTTGACAGAGTCTCTTACAACGTCCTTCTCTCTAAATTGGAGAGATATGGATTTGATGGGTGGACTATGCAGTGGATGAGGTTGGATAGTTGCATCTAGAGGGTAGTGGTCAATGGCTCAATGTCCAGATGGAGATCAGTGATGAGCGGTGCCCCTCAGGGGTCCACTCTTTAATATCTTCATCAGTGACATAGACGGTAGGATTGAGTGCACTCTCAGCAAGTTTGCAGATGACACCAAGCTGAGTGGTGCAGTTGACACACCTGAGGGACGGGATGCCATCCAGAGGGATGTGGACAAGCTCGAGGAATGGGCCTGTGTGAACTTTATGAGGTTCAACAAGGCCCAGTGCAGGGTCCTGCACCTGAGTCAAGGCAACCGCCAGTATCAATACACACTGGGACATGAAGGGATTGAGGGCAGCCCTGCCAAGAAGGATTTGGGGTTACTGGTGGATGAAAAGCTGGACATGACCCAGCAATGTGCACTCGCAGCCCAGAGGGACAACTGTATCCTGGGCTACATCCAAAGCAGCGTGGCCAGCAGGTTGAGGGAGGGGGATTCTGCCCCTCTACTCCGCTCTGGTGAGACCCCACCTGGAGTCCTGCATCCAGCTCTGGAGCCCTCAGCACAGCAAAGACAGGGACCTGTCGGAGCGGGTCCAGAGGAGGAACACAAAAATGATCCAAGGGCTGGAACACCGCTCCTATGAGGACAGGCTTTTGAGATCTGGACTTGTTCATCCTGGAGAAGAGAAAGCTCCAGGGGGACCTATTTGCAACCTTCCAGTACTTAAAGGGGGCTTATAAGAAAGATGGAGACAGACTTTTTAGCAGGGCCTGTAGTGATAGGACAAGGGTTAATGGCTTTAAACTAAAAGAGGGAAGATTTAGATTAGGTATAAGGAAGTAATTTTTCACAATGAGAGTGGTGAAACAAAGGTTGCCCAGAGAGGTGGTAGATGCCCCATCTCTGGAAACATTCCAGGTCAGGCTGAATGGGGTTCTGAGCAACCTGATCTAGTTGAAGATGTCCCTGCTCACTGCAGGGGGGGTTGGACTAGGTGACCTTTAAAGGTCTCTTCCAACCCAAAGATTCTATGATTCTATGATTCTAAGAGAAAGGCAAATTGATAGGGCATCGGAGCAACGTTTCTCATCCCAGAGTGCTAGGGTAGGAAAATGAAGTGTGCAACAGCCAAACTGGAGGCACATATTTTGATATATGCACTAACATATGAATTTTTCAGACCTAGGAAAACAAAAACAAAGATAAGACCATAAAGAAAAGCTCAAAAACAGAAAAAAACTGAATATTTTTAATGTTTTTCGTGTAACTCATTTGGATTATAAACTGTAGTGCGTTGTAAACCAGAATTAACTAGTGCTGTAATGTGTTTTTAATGACCTGGCCGAAGAAGAGGTCATGTTGGAAATGTAAACTTTTAATCAGGAAATCAATCTGTAGGGATATGGGGAATTAGCTATGTCCCCTTCTTGATTACTACGCTCTGGTAAAAGCCCTTCAGTAGAAGGAGTCTGAATGAAGAGGACAAGAAGATTAATTACAATGTATGACTTCCAGACACATTATTATTTAATCTTTGCACTTTTCAGTTGGCTTTCATTATCAGTCAAGAAAACTTTCTTCATCATCATCTGTTTGCTATTTACAAATCTAAGTCAGTTATCATCTCAGAATCCAGAAATCCAGGTCTCCCTGTACTCCTTCCTTTTCTGCCAACAATCTATGAAACATAGGAAAAAAAACTGAAAGCTTTGGTCAGTGAACAGGACATAAACATAATATCTTTTGTTTCCACACACAACTGAAAATCCCACATTGTGCCTACTGAGACCTGCTTGATGGTGACTGTGCTTATGCTGTGTTTCAGTATAATATTCATTGCACTAGTGGCTCTAGAATCACTGTGTAAGGGAAATATTGTATCTACAGGAAACCTACTGAGGATGGATTAGAAAAATATATTATCAACTTTACCATTTATCCTAAGGGGGAAAAATGGCTTTGTGCCTAGCATGGATTCAGAGTCTTTCTCTGGACAGAGACTTCATGACACACTAGTGCATATTTTATTGTCTCGAGCAGCACAAAAGAAGAGCAAGGCAGGCATCAGCCTTCCTTTTTCCTCTCTCATTTGCATGGAAATATTTAGAAACATTAGTCTGATGTCATTTCAGTGCCTGTGATGAGACCACCTCTTCCACAGAGAGCAGGAAAAGCATGTAAAGCACAAGCAGGAACTACAGGGCAATGGACTTCATCAAAATAGGTGAAATTCCTCGAAGCAGTAGATGCATAGACCTCTTGATTTCTTTGTGTATCACATTCAAACATTGAAAGTTCATGAGTATAGAACAGGGCTATGTAGATCTCTAAAGTTAATTTAGTCCATAATCTGTTTGTTTGAATGTAGTCCATATGTTTCTATTCTGGGCTTTCTAATGAGCTTACCTTAATAGGGGCAAACCATGTTGATTTCTATATAGCAGATTTTTGTCTTTAATCATTGGAATAACTTATTACAGTGGTCTGGTACTGCATGGAGATTTTTGCTGCTATCTTATTGTGCAAGTAAAAGTGTTCTGAAGTGTACAGCATTTCCTTCAGTGACTTCATATAATCTATTTGGCCTAATTTCTAATTAGCTGTATAAAGCAGAAAAGAGATAAATTTCCATTCATATTTTTCTACACAAAAAATCTTATTTTTTATCTTATCGAGACATATCTTATCAAGAAAAATTAATTACTATCCACCCCATGAACTGAAAATCAATGGAAAGTAAACCAAAGCTCAATCATCTCATCTAACATGGTGAAAAGGACAGTGAAGAAAAAAAAGACTTTAACTTTGCTTATAATTCTGTCACTGAAAAGCTTTCCAGGAAATGCTTAGTGTTCAACTCCTACTCCTACTGCTTTCAGTACATATTCAGCACCTCACAGGGTATATTTAATATGTCAGAAAACTGGACTCAAAATACTAAAAATGGAACTACTTAAAATGAAATTATGTTGACTATGAAACACTTTGTTTTGAGAGACATAAAGAGAAAAGCATAAGAGAGGAAACTGTGGGATATTTTTCCTTCTCAGTTCGACCACCTCTAACACATGACTGAGAACCCCAGGAAGCATTTTAAGCTCACCGTATACAGATTTCTGTGCATATATTCAGCTAGAATGTATGTTTCCATGAAGAGACTGGGAGGCTTTTTCCTAAATCATCCTCTTCCATGTGCAGAAAGTTCTCAGCACACTCGCACCATTTGGAAATGCACTCTGCTACCAGTAGTAAATAAAATGTTCTCTGTGTTTTTCTTATGAGTTGAACCTGGGGAGGAAAGAGTGAGCAGAAATACTGAAACACAAAGCTCAATGAAACTAAAAGAGTGGAGGAAAAAAAATAGCCTAACAGCTTTATCCAAGAGTAATGCAAAAAAAGAGAGTTTTGTGAGCTCACTGTTGAAAAGCCTGTCAGGAGCAGATGAAGCTGAATAGGTCATGTACAGGTCAGAAACAGTTCAGCTTGCACGGCTTTTAAGTTTTATAGAAGGCACCCTTCATTTGTCAGAAAGTCAATGGGACAAAAATATCCTATGTAAGTAGCTTAGGGTCAGTCAGCTTTCTTCCAGCACACAGATAGTCTCACCAGCAAAAGCAAACACAGAATTCTGTATTATTGTGAAAAAGGATGGTACGACTAAAACACAGCAGGCACAGAATGAAATCTTCCTGCTATGTGACCTGCAAAATCAGTCATTTTTGTCTTGTACCTAATGCACCTATGCAATCAGAAGTTCCTAAGTTCAGTTAAAAACCTCAGGTGCAAGTCAGCCCATTTCTTCAAGGAAGCTCAGCCAAGACACACAAGAAATGCCCCACTCTCCTCACTGAAACACGAAGCATGCCTCGCTTCTGACCCAGAGGAATTCCAGCTTTTCTAAAAAGTCTTCTGTCTGAGCTTGTAGAGCAAGCCAGAGAAGTTACCTAACGCTGAAACATCAGTACACTTTGAACAAGGGTCTAAAACAAGTCTTAAAATTATTTTTTGCAGCTCATTTGAGCCCTATGACAAAACTTTTCTGTAAATCCCTTGGAGGGAGGCCTTCATATGAAAGCCAGTGAAGAAGCAAAACCCAGAGGGAAAGTGTGAACAAAAATAATAACATGTAAAAACTTTAGACAAAAGAGATTCAGTCGTTTTGTGTAAGCACCAGGTACAACCAGCAAGACGTACAGATTCAGAAATTGAGGGGATTTTTACACCAACAGCATACATGAACGTAGACCTAAATACTGTTCTAAGGTGGTGGTCTTCTCCTGTACAGGCTAACTTAGACATAAAGAAGGGCATGTGCAATAGATGGTTGAGTGCCATTGGCAACTCTGGAGGGACTGCCCAGAAGGCTCCTGAGGCTGTGAACATGATGGCTGCGATCTGTGGAAGCTGTGAGCTGGGGGACTGTGGTGGAAATTTTTCTGAACTGTTTTTCTACCACACGTGCCTTCCACCTGAGTGATTTTAGACTTTTAACCCAACTCATTGGTACCGTTGTCCTTCCTTCCGCCACGTCGTCTTCCTGCCCCTTTTCATTTTGGATGCATGAAGAAGCACGTGTGTGCTCCCCAATTTCTGTGCTGTCATGCAAGGAAGTCAGAAAATATGCTCAGGTTCCCAGGGCCACCCCTCGAACAACTCATAGTTGTTCAACAACTCCCAGTATGGGGTGAGTTGTTGAGCTTTCTAGAGCACAGGCAATAGAAGTATTACCCAGAGAGGCATGGCACTGACAAATCATCAGTGTGATGTACAGAACTGACACACTAAGGAACATTTTGTGTAAGAGAAGCCGTGCCATGCCAAAAAAGATTGGCAAGCCTGCTGGCTGGTGTGGCAATAGCAAGGCAGCTGCAAGTCCATTGGAATCTGCGGAATTACAAGCGCATTGTTAATTTTAATGAGATTACTCTTGGAATGAAGGTTAAACTGGAAGGGCTTTGGCAACCTTTACTGAGACAACTACTTAATTTGGTAGGTCTACAGCATGAAAACAACACTTAAATATGGGCGCTGCGCAGTTAGAAACACTGACCTTACATCCTTCGAGTATTTACAGAGCACTTACTTTATAAACACAATGTTCTTACAGGCACTTGAGGCTGTGAAGTGTCAACAAATATTTATACTGCTGTGGAAAGAGCTCCTTCACACAAGTGTGGGGGGAAGCTTCAGAGTGCAAAGTAAATTAAAAACCCACTCTGTGTGTGTTGTGTTGCTTCTGTGATCGACGCTCTCTTTGCTTTGGCTGAAATCCCAACACTCTCCATGAAGGTGGGAAAAAGCTGCCTATGGGAATTAGTCTTTTATCTCCTAGACTACAGCTGAATAGAAAACAGGAATTTTTTTCAATTTTTCAATGGAAAACTGTTTTGCAAACAGTTAATAATGCAAAATCATATTAATAAAAATCTCCATTTGCTGTTTGGAGAAAAAGATTGTAAAGAATGACTCCTTGTCACCTGGGTAGAAATCTCATTAGCTGTAACAATTCACCAGCTATGGTGAAAACGGTAATTTCACACACTGCTTGTTATTGATCCATAATTATCCACTAAAATACAAGACAAAGGAGAGTTGATGTCAGTGTGGAAAACAAAGAACCAGTAAGAAAGGAAAACATGATCCAAGAAAGCTCAAATGACAGTAAGTGGCTGTACCTACCAGGGAATCTGCTAAAATAAAACCCCAAAAAACCCAAACCAGAATCCTCACCTCAAGAAAATTAAAATAAAATCAAGAAAAGTGGAGGCTTGTGGTTTCTGGAACATTGTCACAGTGCTCTGTACGCCGGACTGCATGTGTAAAGCATGAACAAAAGATGCTGTCTACACAGGCTCTCTGAATCTGCGCTGCGATCTCCATGAGATGGTGACCCATGACAATGTCGTATCATGATTCATTGGGGAGTTGCATTTTTCCCTGCAGTGCACAGCCCACTAAGACAAATAAAACAACAGAAACATAATCCCCATGAGTCTATGAGGCAATATAGGCAAATAAATAAGTCTTGGTTTTCAGAAATTTCATTTTTCAACCCCAAGAAACAAAAATTTCTGCAGAAAGCAGATGCTTTTTTAATGAAAAATTACATTTCATCCACAATCCAACTTTTCATCAACCTACTTTATATGAAAAATCTGACTGGCTGATGAATTTCATGCTCATTTTCTCGAGAGGCCAGATCCACTCATGGCGTAAATCATCACAGTCCTATTGAGCTCATCACTGCGTTTACACCAGCTCTGGCCCTACACCCAATTATAACTGAGTACACGCAAACATTAGTTTTAATTGTCTGTGGTACAAGAGAGATCCCTGCTGATGAAGGGTAGCTATTTAGCAATAGTTCATTTCACAGTAGTTTGAAAGATGCAGACTGGGCTTTTCTCTATGCCAACAGGCACAAAATAATAGTAACTATCTTCCTTACAGGAGTTAAAAAAAGAATAAAAGGGCTAAAAATCCAAGCTCAGAAGTGAAGTATTTCTTAAATTTAACAACAAACTTTCTTCTTCAGGTGCTTTCAAGGGAGAAGGAGAAGAAAGAGCAAATGAAAGGGAAAGAATAAAACAACCTCAGAGAGTGCAGCCTGAGGCAGTAATCCTGCTTTCAAGAGGAGACATTAAAAAGAAACCTCAGAAAAGCCTTCAAATATCAGGTGAAAGAGTATAAAAGTCATTCATGCTGTTTTTGATGTGGTGTCCTGACGTGGATCTTGGAATCGGTTTTATCAGCTGTAATTGAATTGAGATGAAGGAGACCATTCACACACCCTCCCCATCTCGGGCTGGAGAGCATCAACACAAGGCAGCACACAGTCAATAGTCAATCCTCTATCGACAGGGGAGAAGTCTGATTAAGAGCCCCTGGCTTGTGCAGCTTTGCTACTCTCGTAGAGTGCCTATAAACGTATGTATCTTTGGAAAACTATCATGTGTTTTCAACTTCCCAAAGAATTCTTGTAAAATATAACTGAACCACATTACCCTTTGTCCTGTGCTTTTATTCCACTAATGGACAAATTGGGAAGAGGCTGAGAACAAATGTGCTATTAATTACCCAGATGGCTTTTTAATAGAACCTTGGATGATTGCGCAGCCACTAAACATTGTCCAGAAATTTCTTAATAACGCTGGTGAACGAAGCATTCCTTGGGAGAGAATAAAGATACCATTGACCGTGAGGCTAAGTTATGTCAGGTTAGTTTAAGAGATAGCAGACAAAGAGTGTGTATTGTATGGAAGGAATGACAGCCATATCCTAGCTGTCCGGCTCCTCCAGCAATGACAGATTTTCTAATTCGCTGCAGATTCTCATAAAAGTGGGTGGTCAGTTCTGGGGAACCAAACAGTGGACCTATTGATAGTGGGTGGGAGAGACGTAATTCGGAATTAACCTAGGTTGATTTAATACAGCGGAGAGTCTTAGTATCAGCATAAAATTAGGATTAATACATTAAATGTTAGGTCAGAATGTTAAATCCCGTTGTTGAAAGACCTACATGAAGTCAGTCAAGGCTCAATATGAGTATTTCAGTCAGTCAGGGCTACTGGCTGGATTGTGCCACGCTTCCACAGCAGGAACGATGCGTATAGAAATTAGACGCTGAAGACACTTTCATGTGTTCTCTGCAAACAGTAACTTTAAACATTCACATTTTTAATGTATTTATGTTCATGCTAATCTTCCTTTCACCTGACATCAAAATGGATAAGAGAGATAATAACTGGTTCAGGCTTGTCCCAGCTTTCTTGGGATGATCTCATATAAAGAAGAGCAGTTCCTTATGTTTGCTGTGTATACTGCGGTTCGCTTCTGCATTCACTTTCACAGAAGATTTTTGATATACCAAAAGCTGTATGGAAAGTTATCCTATCCAGTATCATTATAGTTCTTCAGGAAATGGGATTTGAACTCAGGAGGAAGAGAATTGATTTGGCTTAGAGTTTTTCCTGCCAGTAACAGATACTATAAAAAAAAAACACCACCCCAAAAAAACAGTTGTGAAAATTATAACTTCAACAAGGAACAGGTAGCAGTAAAAAAAACAGATTTGACACTGCCAGACAAAATATGGTAAGCAAGTTATCTGGAGTTAAAAATAATACAGAAGGCAATAAGATCACATAAAAAGAAAAGCACTATATAAGAACAGATTATCTGTAAGTTTCTTCAGAGTCCTGAAAACTGGGATCTTCACCTACAGTAACATTTAGTAATGTTTGCCTTTTTGCTTCAAAAATTGGGATTAGTGGGAACCAAGTCCATGCGTATTTTACAAAGACACAATACAAAGTTAAAGCATGAATTTCTTTCAGCAGCACTCCCACTCTTTTGAGGCAGCTGACACTCCATGAGCTCTCAGCATATTTCACAGACCACCAAGATAAGGCTAGAGACCACCAACTGCAAATCCAGCACACTGAAGTCAAGATACTGTTGTGTAAGGGTGTATTCTCCAAGCTAGTCAAGGTCTCATATCCTGCAATTTCTCTCCCACCCAAACGTTTGACTGCATGGGTTGCTTCTGCCTTGACTATGCCATCCTCTGCTCACCAGTCTTAATTTTGTAGTCTCCTGCATGTCTGCCTTACTGTGCTGACTCATGTGGGCGATGACTGCGTGATCTCATTCTAAAGAAAAAAAGTTCCTAGTCACATAATTTCCTTGCAGAAAACTGGCAGTTTTCCTGAAAAATGGCTAACCAACCCAGCTAGGAACAATGGCAGGTTTTTTGTAAGTCCATCCTATGTAGGAATTATTATTGGTCAAAATAATTGGTCCATAACTAGAGTCAACATGGTAGTTTAATTTTCACATATTTCAACATTTATAAGAACTTTTTTCACCCTTTCCACATTATTTTAATTTCATTATCATTTATTCTTTTTGCCTCGTTTAGGTCCATCACTTTCAGCAGTGTACAATAGCCCCTCTGGTTAACCCAGTTGTTCTGCTTTAGGCTGGTTTAATAGTACAAGTTAAGGTGCCACTTACTTGTAAAAATAGATTTATGCTTCTTCCTTCCTTCCTTTCTTTTCTTCCTTTCTTTTCTTCCTTCCTTCCTTCCTTCCTTCCTTCCTTCCTTCCTTCCTTCCTTCCTTCCTTCCTTCCTTCCTTCC
This sequence comes from Phaethon lepturus, assembly GCF_000687285.1. Lineage (NCBI taxonomy): Eukaryota > Metazoa > Chordata > Aves > Phaethontiformes > Phaethontidae > Phaethon > Phaethon lepturus. The sequence goes on along the minus strand of NW_010525371.1, from coordinate 12,633 downwards.
TTCCTTCCTTCCTTCCTTCCTTCCTTCCTTCCTTCCTTCCTTCCTTCCTTCCTTCCTTCCTTCCTTCCTTCCTTCCTTCCTTCCTTCCTTCCTTCCTTCCTTCCTTCCTTCCTTCCTTCCTTCTTTCTTTCCTTCCTTCTTTCCTTCTTTCCTTCTTTCTTTCCTTCTTTCTTTCTTTCTTTTCTTTTCCTTTTTCCTTTCCTTTCCTTTCCTTTCCTTTCCTTTCCTTTCCTTTCCTTTCCTTTCCTTTCCTTTCCTTTCCTTTCCTTTCCTTTCCTTTTTTTTCTTTTTCTTTTTCTTTTTCTTTTTCTTTTTCTTTTTCTTTTTCTTTTTCTTTTTCTTTTTCTTTTTCTTTTTCTTTTTCTTTTTCTTTTTCTTTTTCTTTTTCTTTCTTTCCACTGTAGCCTTCAGAGGTAAGGAGAAAATCTCATGAGAAGTTCTTGAAGAAGTGTAAGTGTCCTCTTGTGACCATAGCAGAGCAGCTATTACTTCCTTTGGATTTAAGAAGCTGATGTATCCCCATGCGCCTGCTGTATTTGCAGAGATATGTACCCTTCAGTCTCAGATTTTAGCAGTGCAACTGCAGGACAATTGGCTGAAACAAGAAACTCATCCGTTGAAACAAAAGATAGTTTTACTACCAATGTTGCTTGTTCCTCCAGAGTACATTAAGTGCAGGTTATGTTTTTACTTAAGGAACTCTAGTTGAATAAAAATGAATAATGCACTTTCACTTGTACTGCTTTTGGTCATCTCAGTTTGTTATGCTGATATTACAAAAGCAATTGTCAACACACCTTTACTCTTGGCTCAGTAACAGCCCTTTCACATCTGGTCCACTCACTACTAAAACTGGTTTGATATCAAAACAGACTGTACTAGTTTGCCCAAAGCAAACTTTGTGAAAAATCCCTGCACAAGAAAAAAAAAAATAGAAAAAGATAGGAAAGAAAACAAGAACAGCTAAGCATGAAAGCTTCTGAAAATATATATATTTTGCTCTCAGTCCTTAAGTGTTAGTTTTGAGCAGACAGCTACCCCTCAGAAACAGGTACTCATCCATAAACGGGAACTTCACTACAATGAAGCATCAAGGAAAATACCTGTAGAGTGTCAGTTTTTCTTGCAAGGACAACATTGCTACCAATGTACAAAATAAAACATGATACATGTGGTCAAGACAGAAGTTGCCTTAGCTCTAAATATGCTGGCAGTGTAACAAGTTAAGCTTGCTGTCTGCCAAGAAATACCTGGCCAATACAGTCTAATATCCTTTCTTGTTTTCTTTTGGACATATTTTTGTAATTGCTTGTCCTCAGGTACAAAGATGCTTACGGGAAGTCATTAATCTTTCATGAGACTATTCTACCATTTCTTAATTCAGAACAATAAAAGCTTGGAAAGGCATGCATTCTCATGTCACTGTCTACTTCAAGGGAAAGGAAGTTTTAATGGAAGATAAATCTGATCAAATGATAGCAAGAGATAATGAAATAACTGTGTTAAAGAGAGTAGTGTAACAGAGCAAAAGGAAAAGCCCTTGAACTTCACTCTTTTTTTCTGTGGTACAAGACCAGATGGGCTCTGCAAACATCACGAAATATTACAGCTGAAAGAGGCGTGATTGGTCCAGGAGTTTTCATACTCCTCTTCCTCCCCCAACCCTCCATCTCATTTCACATAGCCCCCCCTTTTCCTCCAGATATAGAAGATAAAAACACTTCTTGTTTGCTATCTGAAGCAGGTGTGGTTGAACCAAATGTAGAGATGTCCAGCTGGAGGGACCCATCAGCCAGCTGCCCAGTGCAGGATGCTTAGATAAATACCACCTGTTTCTAAAGAGCAGGGAGAGAGGGGAAGAAAACCAAACCAAACCAAACCTAACCTAACCTAATCTAATCTAATCTAAAGGCCACAGAGATGAAACCTGCCGATCCTCTGGTTATTGTGTGGATGCTTTTGTAGGTGGTTAGTCCTCAAACTCAACATGAGTATCCTGGAAATAAGCATATGCAGTATGCTTAATTTGGTTCTGGACTACGATGAGATGCTTTCAGACAATCAGGGGAAATAATTCAACTGATGCTGACAGCACACATGTGCAGAATGACAAACAACATCCATGAGGAAGAGGGGAGGATCCACAAAAGGCACAAACAGCTTTACAGGTGCTTTCTAAATCAAAGACCATGTCTAAGGAAGGCTTAGCTAATAAGATCACAATCATGAGAGCACTGAGATGATTTATATATCTCTTGTGCTTAAAATGTAGATTCTGCCTCGCTGTGCATCAATAATATAACACAAAGTTGCTGTCCCTATAAATAACAGCCTGCTTTTCTAAATCAGTCTGTACAAAATGTCCTGTACTTTTATTTAGAGCATCTTACAGATGTGGTAATCTCTTGAACATTATTTGATCTGAAAGCAATTATTAAGCAGTGATTACAACACATCTGTAGTGCTTATGGCCGTATATGAGTGATTCATTTGACTAAGATAGACTGTTTCCTACCAGTGTGAGACATTTCTCTTTATGCTCAAATAGCCCTGAGGCAACCAACATTTTTTTCCTCAGAAGCAGTGAAGCACTGTGAACGTTCACAATCAGGAGATTGTACTCACAAAGCTAGTTTGAATAGGACTGGAGAGAAATAACCACCCTTTTGACATGTCTTTGTCCCCTTTGTTACCGATACTGTAGATGAAATTAGCCCTAACTTGAGGAAGTGGCATGGTCCTGCGCTTAGCATTAACCTGAGCCTGAAAATGTGAACCCTCTTCCACGCCTCCCGCTCTGCATGGCCTGTGCGACCTTCAGTAATTCGTTTGCTCTTTTTCCACCTCAGTTCCCCATGTATGGAATATACACCCCGCTATAGCAAGGGAAACTTCCTTCATATAGTCCGGATCTCATTTTAGAAAACTTACAGAAAACGAATGGAAACAAACACAAAGTCCAAGTGTTTGGGTGTTCAAAAGGAAAGTATAGATTTTGCAGGGCCGTGGTTTCAGCTACACTTCCACAACTACTTGTAACACAGGTGTTTTGTAGACCTGCTTGACTTTTTTTTTTCAAATATTCTTTAGATAGTGCGCATATTTAAACAAATGTTTGTGAGTGTTACAACCACTATATATCCAAAGTGTAATTTATAGGAACTAAATGTCTTTATACAGTAAATTTGGCAACAGCCATTTCTGGAAAATTTGTCTTTTTACACTTCTTTCAAGTCTTACCTTCTGTGGAGAGCTAAAACCCATCTCCAGCTTTGCCTGTTTAAGACGCCAATATTCTGCATCTGTGCCAGGATGCTTCTCGGCACGTTCCTGGGCGATGTGACCTACTGCTTTCTGTGCTCAGTCAGCATCAGAAAATCCTGGGATGAGAGGGAGCAGAGAAGAGCGAGCGCAGCTTGCGTAAAGGGAAGTCATGGCTCAGAAAACCATTACAGTATTTCAAATGAGTTGACCAAACATTCGCATACGCAAGAGTGAGTAATAGAAGCAGAATTTAGGACTAAAAAGTCACTTTCACAGCAAAGAAGGTCACCAGGGGAGTTCCCAGGGCTCTGTAGAGAGGCAGGTGTCAGTCGGTGTACTCATAGACGAGCGGCAGCAAAGTCTGCTCGCCATCATACAGCTGCATGGAGAGTCCGCCCACGTCTTCAACGTCGTGAAGCTCAGATCCCCCTTCTCACAACTGATAGAGTGGAACGGAAAAAGATGCAGAGAAAAGCAACAGGGATGATCAAAGGGACAGGAAAGTGCTCAGGCAGGAAACGACAAGGACTTTTCAGCCTGGAAAAGACATCTGAGGGAGGCTGTGATACAGGTCTGCAAAACGAGGAGTGGCACAACAAGATACGGATCAACCGCTCGTTGTCTCTTCTTAACCACAGTCTAAGAGGCATCACATGAAATTAGGAGGTGGCAGGTTTAAAGCAGACAAAAGGTATATTGGAGTCATGCACAACACATAGCTAAACTTCGGGACTCCCTCCTACCCCGTGTAATGAAAGGTAAGAACTTACTCAGGATTTGTGTGAGCCCTTGAACCCCAGCGTCTCTTGCACAGATCTCACAAAATATTTGTGTTTCGTGATTTTCTTTTCCCTTTCTGCTAGGTTTTATGTGATCGTGTTAGATTATGCTTTAGCTATTAGCTGCACTGATGAGCCATACCAGTTTGCTAACGTGGTGTGGTACCTCCTGTTTTGCCTCAAAAAGTAAATTAATGGACAAGATCTTGATTCTGCTAATTATTAATAATAATGTAGTGAATTACATATAATTTCTGGATATAAAGGACCAATAAATGCTTTTTGCACTGCAAATACTTTGATCTGCTAAACTGTCCACATCAGCTCTTTAAAAAAATTTTGTTCTTGTCAGATCTGCATTATTCCCTTCCCCTATCACTGTAAGAAAATGTTCTGTAGGACACATTTGTAAGGGACACTATTAATGTTTTCCTTTCTCTGACACTGTACATGCATTTCTCTGTGAGGAAGGGTCATCCGCTTTCCATTATCTTTTATATATACATATATATACAATAAAAATACATATACACAAAAATTATATATACAGTTTTAATTTTGGACAGCTAGCTAGACTGCCATGCAAGCTTTTATTCTTTTAAACCTCTTTAAAGTCATTGACTCAACCACTAATTTTACCTGTATGAAAGCTAGTGGCCCAGATTCTAGTCCAACACTTAACGTACAAATAAACGTACTTCAACTTGGATAGTGCATTTTGTTTCTGTTTTACCTGTGGCATGGCATAAAGGGAATTCTTTATACACTAATAGTGGGTTCATCTTTCTAAATTGTAAAAAAATATTTCCTAGAACTATGGCCCAATAGACTGAGGCCTTCTTACATGTCACTTTATCTATGTAATCTGACCATGTACTTCAGTTAACGTCTGTCTCATTTCTGTGACCCACTTACTTTACTAATGTTGGTAAAATAATTACTTTAGGTAACGATCAGCGGCAGTTGCATATAAATGATTATTTTTTTAAAAAAAAGAAAACCCTATAGAAGTTTCCTATTGGCCTATTTTATTCCTAAGGGCCAAGGGCTAGATGTTGTGATACCGTATATGCTAAAGGAATTTTTTGGGGGTTTGAGAGATCTTTAAATGACATCCTTTGTAATGTCCTTTAAAATATGGGCTTTGTTTAAATACACACAAAAAAAAGTAGATCAGAAAAAAAGACATTAAAAATTATTTTATTTTATTATAAAATACAGGAATACAAAAAGACTCCCATACTAGTTTGCTGTTTTCTAATTACTGTAATTCTGACGTTTTTATTGAGAACATTCTTCAGTTTTCCATGTGGCATCCTTGATTTCTCTAAACCACGTGTGCCTCGAACAAACAGCCCAAAACTCTGAAGACATGATTGACTTTCTTGGCCACCTCCATTGCAAACCAGTGTCTTTCAGACAATCCTGGCTCTGGCCAGCATCTTATAGGTTAAACAGAAATAAACACAGTAACAAGATCATTGGAAATGCTGATGATGATGATGATGGTGATTATTATTGTTATGATTATTATTATGGTTATGATTATTGTTATTTTATTATTTTAAAGCTATTAAAATTATTTGCCTTAAAAGGAAAATAAAAGTGCTAAACTGGTCTGTTTCATGATTTTTACACATGCCAGAAAATCTTGTAAAAAACCCTAACCTCTTGCTCACTCAGACATAGTAGTTGATTTCACAAGATGGCATGTGCAGACTTCTGCACTTGGAGTCTACATATGACATCAGAACTATGCCTTTCCAGTCCAGAGACAGCTTACAGCACAAGTAAAATGGGTATTTTTTGTTCCTTAAGGTACCTCTTTCTAATTCATGGTGATTTCTAATCTAAAAAAAAGGAATAAGATTTTAATAACACCAACTCAGGGACATGTTAAATTACTAATATTATCTACAGAACATGCTTTGGGCTTAATTAGCTATTGCTCTATTACCCAATAATTTCAGTGCTCCACTGATTACAAGGGTTACCTTAAAGACTCTCATGACTGAGGAATAATTTCTGAGAAAATGCTGTGGCAAGTGTGTCTGAACCGGGAGTTAGACAAACAAACTACTAAATTTTTAATACTTTGCTAATTTTTTTAAACACTATATAGAGCAGAACAGTAGTTTTGAGTTGATTTTTTTAAAATCTAATAACCAAATGTCACCATTCAGAGGGACCCCAACAGGCTGGACAATTGGTTGTGAGGAATCTCATGCAGTTCAACAAGAAGTGCAAAGTCCTTCAACTGGGGAGGAACAACCCCAGGGGCCAGTGCGTGCTGGGGGTTGACTGGCTGGAAAGCCACTTCTCAGAAAAGGACCTGGGGCTCCTGGTGGGCACCAAATTCAACACGAGACAGTAGCATGTCCTTATGAAAAGGCATCCAAAAGCCTCCTGAGATGCATTAGGCAAAAAGTTCCCAGCAGGTCAAGAGAAATGACCCTTCCTCTCTGCTCAGCACTGGTGAGACTCCTCTGGCATGCTGGCTCCAGTTCTGGGCTCACCAGTACAAGAAAGATATGGACTTATTGGAAAGAGTCCAGCACAAGGCCACAAAAATCATGAAGGACCTGCAGCATCTCTTCTATGAAGAGACAGAGAGCTGGATCTGTTTGGCCAGGAGAAGAGAAGGCTCAGGGAGATCTCATCAATATAGATAAATAACAGAAGGGAGGGTGCAAAGAGGATGCAGCCAGGTTCTTTCCATTGGCTGTCCAGTGCCAGGACCAGAGGCAATGGACACAAACTGACACGCAGGAGGTTCCCCCTGAACATCAGGAAACACTTTTTCACTGTGAGGGTGACCGAGCACTGGCACAGGTTGCCCAGAGAGGCTGTGGAGGCTTCCTCCTTGGAGATATTCAAAAGCCATCTGGACACAGTCCTGGGCAACTGGCTCTAGGTGGTCCTGCTTGAGTAGGGGGTTAGACCAGACCATCCCCAGAGGTCACTTCCAAACTCAGCCATTCTGTGATTCTGTAAATGTGGACAGAATTAATTACAGATCTTTGTGAGGCTTTTCATCAGTTCTTCCCCTCTTATGTATTAGACTAATAGTTTTATCTTAAATTTATAGGTTGGAAAACAGTGATCTATAGTGATAAAATACCAGCCACTCTCCAGCAAAGACAGGAATAAGATCCAGCTCCTCTGAGTCTGAGGGCAGTGCGTTGCCCACCAGGCCAAACTGATGTGAACACCAGCCAGAGCAATGGAGAATGTTTGCTAACTGTTTAATGTTTGCTAATGTTGTTTAGTGTTTGCTAACCATGATATTTATAGCATGCATGAAAAAAAAAAAAAAAACAGCCTAATGAGAGATGAAGCTCAGTCTAAAAAGAGTTGACCTGTTTTCAAAGCTGATATTGTGTTCCTTATGTGCTCAAAGAATGCCTGTGTTGATATTCATACACTAGAAAGCCCCAAGAGCACAAGTGAAGGATGGCTTGGTTTTCACTTGAATGTCCTGTCATTTGGATGTTCCATCCCTCTCCAGTGGGATCTACAATTTTCCATCTAACAAGATCAAGTTCTGACTGCAAATGCTTCTTCAGAAAATGTCAGATCCAATGTTGGATGTTAACCATGAGCTGTTGAAAGTGTTTGTTTATTTAGTTCTTTCATTTTCTTTGCAAAATTAACACAATGAAACAAGCCCAAGGGGCTGTAATATGCTACCTGTAGATCTAAGATTATTCCTGAACACATAGTTTTTACATGGTTATAATTTTAGCCTTTACTAACAGTGTGCTGTTTATAGTAACAGATATATAATACATATAATTGATATCACATTATTAGATATCACTATGCCCAAACGATCTAACATATACAGACTATTCTCATACGTATGTTGTCTTACCATGTCTTATGGAGAATCTGCATTAGCTTATGTGGAAAATGAAGACAAAACATTGCAAAGTAAAGAAATTGAATAGAAGTGTGTGTTAATCACAGTAAGCTAAATTTATGGATAAAGCAAAACGTAAAATGCCCTAAGGTTGCAATTTTATTTTATTTCATTCGGGTAAATCATACCTCCTAAAATTAAGCAATAACTAATTACACACATGTATAAGTCTGTGACAGGTGGCAATGTCATGCAGTAGAAAAAATGGAAATTATTAGAAATTCCATTAAGTTATTTGCTTTGGTGTTACGCAGGAAAATAAGGTGATACTTACGATCCATCAACTGTGAGATGCTTTGGGCTTCATTTATGTCTTCTCATTGCTGATTTCATGCAAGACCTACATTACTAACTGGCACATGTCAGCCCCTACATTTGGTACATGACACACAGCCAGACTACTTGTTCTGAAAGTTCCTTATAAATTTAGCTTGTTTTCATAGAAAACCACTTCTGAATTAACACTGGCTTTCTCTGAGGATTTCTTCCTGGTTTCTAAATGGTTTTAACAATAATTTAGACCACCAAACCCAGTCTTCCCGCCATCCTTCTACTAACAATGTACTTCTGATGAGAACTTCTGAACAAATTAACCATAATTCCTGGCTGATAATTCCACGCTATAATTCTACACTATAATTCCTGAAAAAAATCTGTGCATACTTCCAGCTGCCTGATCTTAGCGTTTTGCCCACATTCCCATATGAAACCTGCACCTATATCACAACAGGGGGCAGGTGACAGCATGGCCAGACATACTCATGGCAGCTTAGATTTAACTAGTCTGGAAGCCAAGTCCAGGGAAATTGTGATGCTCTGAAATTTCTGGGGCTCTGCGCTCTCCTTGAGGGGAAGACATGGGCTGGTGTATCTTTACTTCTATCAATACCAGAGTTAGTTTGATCAAAAGTAGTTGACCAGAAGCTCCCCTGTGCTACACATCCACCCACAAAGTGTTTAGAGTTCCTTTACAAATACTATGGCAAGAAGAAGAGGTAATTTTAATGCGTGGGAGACCAAGCCCAGGTCTGTTTCTGGATATAAGTGGTCAGGATGATGTCTGACGATACGGCATTCAGTAAGTACCTGAATTCTGCAGAGGAGAAGCAGTAAGTTCTTGTTAAATCCCTGTAGCAATTGAAATCTTTCACCAAAGAGAAAACAGGCAGCAAATCGTCTCATTCTTTTTCCTGGTCCTTATGGTGAAGTGAGTTGCATGATCTTTAGCAGAGATGTTGCTGGAGTACATCATGGTGTGGAAAGGTGAAATGTGTCTAGCAGAAGGCAGGGTAATCCATTCCAGACTCGTGTGTAATGCAGGGGAAACAGGTGCAAACAATTGAGCTCGCTGTCAGTAAGCTACAGTGATCGCTTTTGATATCTTAATCGTTAGTTGATCCGCATGCAACATTGGCAACATCACTGTCATAGCTGACTGCCTTCCGCACATCTGTAAACCTTTTCTGGGTGCTTCTTGTGTGTGTGAGTCCACGAAGTCCTGACATCATGAGAAAGTAAATTGGGCATGATTGCTGCCATTTCCGTTTTCCTGCTAGAAAACCAGAGAGTTGACAAATGTCAATAACTGCTAATAGCTCACTACTGTTTGTCATATGCCACACAGGGCAGGTGTGAAGAGAAAGTGGCATGTTCCTGTGAGCAGCACTCAGCAAGCAATTCATTTGCGAGACTGCTATCTAATTGCTTTTGCAGATAAAGAAGTCGCTGTTGCTTCACTCCATGACACCCTGGTAACAGTTCAGCATTAAATATGTTCCCACTGTGTCTACTTAGCTCCAGCAAACCATGCTGCAGATTTCCTTACAGATAAAAAAAATAGTTTGAAAATAATTTTTAGGGCGTAGACTTTTTTAGGCTTTAGGTATAACGCTATCAGCTAACAAATTAGCCACCTCCTCTCTCTTTTCCCTCAGAAAGGAACTATATACACCTAATTTTTGACCTCCCCACAAAACATGACACTGAAACTGATGACACAGGCTGCTGTGGTGGGTTCTTCTATTCCGTGCTATCCTGTGGATAGCAGGTTTCCATAGATTTGTGCATTCTGTTCACTTTAAATTTCAGTTTATTTTTGCAACAATAAAATGGGGTTTGTACCCCTACAGCCAGTTTGTGTTCACAGCAGGATTTCAGGTGGAAATTGTGTCTTCTCAGAGGGAGGCTTGTTCATGCAAAAATATAGCAATGCTGTATATGTTTCATTAATTTCTTCAAGAATTATTTGGTTTGGATCCCTACATATTTTACCTTATGATAGTGAATATTTTGACTGGCTATGAGATACACTTCAGTCACCATTGATTCAACTAGTTCTTAACTGATTTTCAAGCATTTGTTGAGAACAATATCATCAAAGGGCTGACTTGCAAGCAGCTGATCTTTTATTTCATACTTTTGTAAGTACATGACTGCTACGTGTTTAGCTGAGGATTTCTATACCCTGGCTGGAATAACAAAGTTATGGGGAAAATGGTTTGTGCGTTAGATCAGACTTGAAAAATAAATATTTCCTCTCTAACTATTCATCAATGAAAGAAGCAGATGGGTAAATAAAATCTACAATGGTTTTCCCATGTCGTCAAAAGTAATCAGAAAATACAGAGAAACAGTTGGTTCCTTATTGAAACTAGCAAAAGTAAAACGGGATTCATTTCAGGTTGCCATGCCTTTGCTCATCTGACTACCCACTGCATCCTCATTTGAAAGGTGGCATGTGAGTTGGTTCTATTGACGATTACGTAGGATACTTCATTTCAGTTGTTTCAGGATCAATGCACACTGATGATAAGAAACCTGGTGGCTCCACATATTAAGGAATAATAAAACAAACATTAACTCTAATTACATCGAAGTCGAGCAAAACTCAATGTTGGTGCATTACCTCTCCACTAGTGTAATAACATAGCAAAGAATGACAAAATTCCTGCAGCCATATGTAACTTATCGTCTTCTCTGTACTGTTTTATCTGTTTTGGAGAGGACCAGCCAGACTTTATGGAAGAGTATCCAACACAGTACTGCTGTTCTTCTCATAGAGTTAGAAATTAGACCTGGATATGACTATGAGCCATTATTTAGTCTGCTCCCTTCCTCCCACACAAAGGAGGGCCATCTAAACAAGTCCTAAGACATGTTTTCTAGCTTGTCCTAAAGCCTTCCCATAAGGAAGGGGTCTCCCATTTCTTTTCCTTACAGAGTCTGTTTATAAAGATTTACCTCATGTCAGGACTCAAAGATACAAATAGAGGATTAAGTCTGGCCCCTCCATCAGACTTATAATACTAGATGGGATACCTTTGATTTTTACAATTGATGATCTTTAGAATTTAGGGTTGGGGGTGATGGGTGTATAAGTTTCTATGTATTTTATAAGATAGTTATTTTTATATGTATGTGTATGTAGACATATATAAATATATTCATTTAACATATATGTTTACAGGCATGTATGATCAAACTTATTTAGAAGTAATCATAAGTAGCCTCCAATGCCTTTCTAATGTCACTCTCCCTGTAAACACCTACAGTTTACACCCATCTTACTTTAGATAGATAACTCTTTGGGACTGAGGATATATGTAATGTTTATGATTGGAAAGTGACTAGCACTTTTTCATATGCTGAAAAATAACAAGTTATACCTCTGGGCTGAGAAATTACTACCTTTTTACATCCAGATTTCACACAAGCCAAACTTAGGAGAGTTGTAGGTAAGCGCAGCTGCACCCACAGTCACCAGGTGACCTCACTAATGAGTATCTTTACCACTGTCATTCAAAAACATACTCTTCCACTTTTTTTTTTCTTACTTTCTTTTCAGGAAGTTGTCAGGGATCCTCTGTCTCGACTAGGAATCTGCGAAGTGATCTCTGTGGTCCCAGGAAGCTTGGAGTTTATAGTTCGTAAGAAAAGCACTAACTCTGGTTTTGTTTGACATGTTTTCAAATGCACAGAGTTTTACCTATTCTCTCTTTTTGCAAGTTACATGTTTTTATGTACTTCTGTTTTTCCCCATTAGAAAGATTTAACTTCTAATGGTAACCCTTTGGAGCACCTGGCTCAGAGGAGTAAAAGAAAGCTTGATTTATAGGGGATGCCAGTGACTTTCTTCTGGCTGTGAAACTTAGCTCTGTCCACCTGATGCCTTTTAAAGCACAACCATGTGTGAAACATAATGAATCTTTATAACTTCCTTTACCTTTTAAAACAAAAAGGTAATGTATTTATTTAAAAAGCTGTTTGTTTTTTTTAGACTTAGATTTCATTTCAAAATATATTGCTTTATACAATACGGATCATTTAGGATGGATCCTGATAGGTAATCCAGTACTATTCCCTTCTATAATATCATAATTAAATATTAAAGCATTAGAAAAACATATCTGGACAACATGATTGACCTTCAAAAAGAAAAGCCTCATAAGACCAGAAAGAATTCATGTAATTGCATGCAAAATTATGGCCACGCAGCAAGACGAGCCCAGCTGTACTCAGTGACGTAACGCCACGTGTGTATTCCCCCATTCGGTCACATCCGCCCCCCACGCAGCGTGCTGGGGATTGCACCTCAGCACACCTGCACCTCGGATTACCCACGGCCCCCCAGCAGCCCACAGGCTCTCGCCAGCGCGGAGATGGGTCAAG
>NW_010525370.1:0-2582 GCF_000687285.1 Phaethon lepturus | reverse complement strand
CCGGGTGCTTCACCGCTCGGTGCTGGGCGTTTCGGACCCCTCAGCAGCTCCAGGCTGCAGCCAGGCTTCAAAACCCACCTGCCCCCCAAAATAATGGTGGGCTCGCAGAATGGTTTGGGTTGGGAGGGACCTTCAAAGATCACCTAGTCCAACCTACCTGCCATGGGCAGGGACGGCTTTCACTAGATCAGGTTGCTCAAAGCCCTGTCCAGCCTGACCTTGAACACTTCCAATGATGGAGCATCCACAGCTTCTCTGGGTCAACTGTTCCAGCGTCCCACCACTCTCATGAAACATTTCTTCCTTACGTCCAATCCAAACTCCTCTCCTTCAGTTTAAAACCTTTGCCCCTTGTTCTGACGCTACAGGCCCTGGTAAAAAGTCTCTCTGTCTTTGCACCACGTCCCCTCCCGAGGCACAACACTGTGAACTCAGGCATTATCCTCTGACTTTTACAATGCAATTAAAAGCCTTTGCAGAGCTCGCCTTTGTATATTGAGCCCCTTTTATATATTAAAAGGCTGCAGTAAGGTCTCCCCGGAGCCTTCTCTGCTCCAGGCTGAGCCCCCCCAGCTCTCCCAGCCTGTCCTCCCAGCAGAGCTGTTCCAGCCCTCGGAGCGTTGCTGGGGCCTCCTCTGGCCCCGCTCCAGCAGGTCCGTGTCTCTCCTGTGCTGAGGGCTCCAGAGCTGGACGCAGCCCTGCAGGGGGGGCCCCCCGCAGCCCTGCAGGGGGGTCTCCCCAGAGTGGGGCAGAGGGGCAGAATCCCCTCCCTCACCCTGCTGGCCACACGGCTTTGGGTACAGCCCAGGACACGGTTGGCCTTCTGGGCTGCCAGCGCACGTTGCCAGCTCATGTCCAGCTTTTCACCCACCAGGACCCCCAAGTCCTTCTCGGCAGGGCTGCTTTCTATCCCTTCATCCATCCACCTATCCCTCCCTCCCTCCATCCCCCAGTGTGTACTGATATTGGGGACTGCCCCAACCCAAGTGCAAGACCTTGCACTTGACCCTATTGAACTTCATGAGGTTCATGGGCTGGCTTCTCCAGCCTGTCAAGGTCCCCCTGGATGGCATCCCTTTCCTCCAGCATCTCCAATAACAATCCCTGCCTTGCTGAGAGGGACCCTGCTCCGCTCTGCCCTGAATGCAACGGGTGGCCATGAACCTGCTGACACCTGCCCTGTGGGTAGCTGCTTGCCCCTCCTGGCTACCTTATCTCGAGGATGGTGGCCAAACCCCAGCATGAGAGCGGCAGCTTTCACCGGCTTTGTGAGTCAGGCTGTTGCCTCCTGGGTGTTGCAACATTTGGCGGGCTCCGCAAAGACTTTTAATTGCATCGTAAAAGTGAAAGGGTAGTTCCCGGGTTCACCGCGTTGCGCCTCGGTAGGGGAGGTGGTGCGAAGGGCCGCGGCGCTTGGGGACGGACAGAAGGCTGTCCGGGCTTCCTGACAGGACTTCCACTCAGCTCCTCCCGTGGCTTTCTGCGGGTTGCAGCGCCGTGAGATGGGATTTCGAGCTCTGCGGTGTTTTCTGTGGGTCTTGTGGTGGTTAACACGGTAAATGTGATGGCTCCTTCATCCTCATCAGGTTCTGGCTTGCTCTGCAGCAGGTAGCCCGTACCTCTTGCACTGAGGTGCTGTAGGTATTGACGTGCCTGTTGGGCTCTGTCGGTGCAGGAAGGTCACTAGAAGCACCACCTGAACATAAAAAAAACATATGGCAAGAGGACAGAGAGATAGGCTTTGAGGTGGTGGGAGGGCGAATATCCCCACAGGTGCCCCCCGTGCTGGCGTGCAAGGAGGGACCAGCGGCAGGACGGCTCTGGAACCCTCTCGGTGCCTGCACGTGCACAGCACTAGGTCAGACATGAAAGAGCCCACCATGGCCCTTGGCCCTGTAAGGTCCTTGTGGCAGCACAGACGTCTGCTGGCAGAGGGTCCGGCAAAGAAGAACTAACTCTCCACTTGGTTTGTGTGCCCTGGAGTCCACCTTGTCCTTCACAATGACCTTTATAGTAGGGAAGAAGATCCTTGTCCTGGGCATATGGTCAATGCCTGCTGTGATTTATCTCCTCCAAGCCTCCTGCATCAGTCTGGGAGGCTGGAACATCTTTAATAGCCAGGCCTGGTGTCTCAGCCCTGTGCCGGGACCTCACGGGGGGACCTGCCGCTGAGGTTGGGTTGCTGCTGCAGTGGTGGTGTGGTGCTCTGCTCCCCTGTCCCGCTGGCAGCATCACCAGGAGGGCGCGGGGTCGTGTCCATCCGAACCTCTCTTGTCATTCTTTCCGCAGGCGCCCTTGGCCCGCGGTGCGACAGCGACGGCCGGTGCAGCTGCAAACCCGGCGTGATGGGCAAGAAGTGCGACCAGTGCCAGCCGGGCTTCGAGTCCCTCTCCGAGGCCGGGTGCCAGAGGAGCGGGCAGTAAGTGCTGGCGACCGTCGCTGGCATGGGGACAGCTGGACGGACAGCCTCCAGAGCTCTCCCAGCTGCTGTAAAGAGCCCATGCTGGCTGAAACCACCCCGTGCAGGAGCAGAGGCAGCGTGTTTCGCGGCGGCACGCCGACAGCCCTAAGCTAATCTCACT